>NW_021827566.1:5000-12500 GCF_006345805.1 Octopus sinensis | reverse complement strand
ATATATATATATATACATACATTTACCCATGCATATATGTATATGTCTACGCCCATATGTGTATGTGTATGCTTGTCTATCAATTCATTTATTAATCTGTTGCATTATAGATAGATAAATATTCAGTTAGACAGATAGATCGACAGACAGATAATGAAACAAATGTGTAGTTTAACAGGTAGACTTATCGGTAGATATCTTTCATCACCCCTCTCTCTGTCAGTATGTATATATATTCACTTATCAGTGTATATATGCGTATGTGTATATATATATATATGTATGTACATATATATACCACATATGTGTCTGTAATATATATATGTATATATACATACATATATATATATATATATATATATATATATACATATATATTTACACACATACATATATACGTATATATGTAGTGAATATATATATATATCTATATATATAATATATATATATATACTTACATATATATGTATATATATATAATATATGTATATATATATATATATATATATAATATGAATATATGTATATATATATATGTGTATATAGACATACATATATATGCGCATATATGTAGTTATCAGTGTATGCTTGCACGTGTGGTGTGTGTGTGTGTCTGGGTGTGCATGTTTATGCGTGTATGTGAGAAGGTGAGAAGAAGGGACACAAAGATAGAGTGTGGGAGAAATTGATTGAGATATAGATATATAGATAGGGTGACAGTGATCGTAATGGTTAGATACCTTGATATAGCATATATCGTAAAAACGATACTTTTAAAAGAAGTGGATTAATATATTTCAATGAAAGATATTACATGCAATGCTGTGTACTTCGTTGAATATTTGGGTAAAAAATACACTTAGTATTAACCTGAACGGTTGCGCACGAATATATTTCTTATCAGAAGCGAGCTATTTTAAGCACCTGCTATAAACACACGTACAGATCTGTTTATATACATTTATATACCAATTATGTATAGATATATATATATATATATATAATATATATATAATATATATATATATATAATATATATATATATATATATATATATATATACATATATGTATATGTATATATATATATATTGTGTTCTAAATAGAATATCTAAATATATACTTATTTTTTATGAATGTATATCTATCTATCTACTTATATATATATATATATATATATTGAGGTTTGAATGTATATTCATATACAAAAACACTCACACATATATATATAGGAGTGGCTGTGTGGTAAGTAGCTTGCTAACCAACCACATGGTTGCGGGTTCAGTCCCACTGCGTGGCATCTTGGGCAAGTGTCTTCTGCTATAGTCCCGGGCCGACCAATGCCTTGTGAGTGGATTTGGTAGGCGGAAACTGAAAGAAGCCTGTCGTATATATGTATATAAATATATGTATGTGTGTGTGTCTGTGTGTCTGTGTTTGTTCCCCTAGCATTGCTTGACAACCGATGCTGGTGTGTTTACGTCCCCGTCACTTAGCGGTTCGGCAAAAAGAGACCGATAGAATAAGTACTGGGCTTACAAAAAGAATAAGTCCCGGGGTCGAGTTGCTCGACTAAAGGCGGTGCTCCAGCATGGCCGCAGTCATATGACTGAAACAAATAAAAGAGTAAAAGAGTTAAAAGAGTAATATATATATATATATATATATATATGACCGTGTGTGCGCGTCTGTGTGTAACAGAGTGCGCGCGCGTATTTGTATATGGAAGTTCGATTGTTATTTATCATCGGAATATTTGGAATCAATTCAGTTACATTCGTGTATTCCAGATGCTGTTTTAAAAATTCCTATTCCAATATTTTTAGCATCATTTTACTTCGCGACGGATTCTTATCATTACTAGACACATATTGCAAAATGAAAATTCACATTTATATTCTTCCCACAACGTGGAAGAAAAGTTAAATCTTAAAATGAGAAAGCAGCACTATGAAAAATATGGAGACCTGTGTAATATGGAGACCTGTGTGTGTGCGTGAGAGAGAGAGAGAGAGAGAGAGAGAAGAGAGAAAGAGAGAGAGAGAGAGAGAGAGAGAGAGAGAGAGAGAGAGAGAGAGAGAGAGAGAGGAGTGTGTTTGTGTGTGCGCGTATTTATTCGTGCGTATATAAATGTACGAAAAGGAAATCCCGCTATCTTTAAAAAAAAATGGACGATGTAGATGGTGTTGTTTGCGGTTGACTGTATTATAAAAGAAGAAAATGCATGAAGACTAATCATATACTTCACATTTAGATCCCTTCAAAAATTTATGTGGATCCCAAATTTCTAATTTTTTAATGTAGCCTTTAAAAGCATGTTATCGGCTCCTTAGGTGCTTTATCAACCCCTTTCGGTAGAGCAATTTTATTGTGGTATTGTTGCATTGTAGGATAATGTGGCAGGGCGCTGTATTGCAATAGTATTTCTACTGCTGTTTTATCACAGATCTGTTGTGCTCGAGTTGACATATTATCAAAAGCAGTCCAGTCACGGCAATTTCGTTCCCTTAAAGGGCAAGTATGACTAAATTATTTCATGTACTCATTGCTTATTAGTGACGTTAGTGTGTGACATGAGGAATATTACGCAGGTATTTCAAGCGGATCATGCAAAACACTTAGACTCCTCCAAAATGGGTCATATAGTGTGGCGGAACTGGAGGAAATATAGTAAAGTATAAAACTGAGTGTATCTGAGATCAGATGTTCGAAGAGTTATATTTAAATGAAATGGTAGCAGAAATAAATATGTGCGTGAGATAATGGTTTATGCAATTTGTGATGAATACGGAGGAGTGAGGATTGTAGCTGGTAAAGTAATGAATGCGATCAAAGCTAATTGCAAAAGAATGTCGTTAAGGAAGAAGTCTCTTATGAGTTGGGAGTGAAATATCAGAGACCTTAATGGGTAAGTTTGCGTTATTTAAATTCATTATTGTTATATTTAATGAGTATTGGCTTTTAATTGATGTTATTATTTCAAGAACGTATTAGTATCTGCAGAGGTATCTGTCATAGACCCACATCACGTTTCTGTATTTTATATGTGTAATGACATTACAAAGTTGCCATTGTAGCAAAAATCAAGACAGTGTTGTTGTTGAAATTTTTGTTGGCTGTTATCGTCATTGTCGTCGTTGTCGTTAATGTCGTCCTCCTTCTATTCTCCTTTTCCTCCTCATCATCATTACCACATTTCTGTTGTATTATTTTTACTTTGTAAGGCGGCGAGCTGGCAGAAACGTTAGCACGCCGACTGAAATGATTAGCGATATTTCATCTGTCTTTACGTTCTGAGTTCAAATTCTGCCAAAGTTGACTTTGCCTTTCATCCCTTCGGTGGTCAATATATTGAGTGCCGGTTGCGTACTGAGGTAGATTTGATCGACTGGCCCCTCCCGCAAAATTTCGGGTCTTGCGCATAGAGTAGAAAAGATTATTTTCACTTTGTACTGCACTATCAAGTACAGTTATATGTCCTTTGGACATGCACATATTTTGGACTGTTTTAGTTTTGTTGTTTTTGTTCTACTAAAAGAAACTTTGTAACACGTGTGCGATGCTTTGCTAAGCAGTGCCATTTTATGTGATGTGCATGAGCTCCTGGAGGTTTAGTTACTTATTTCTTTATATGATTTTTTTTTTGTGTCATTGCTTCAACTGCTACATACCGGTTATTTCATTTCCAGATCTTAATGTTTAAACAGTCTTTCCATTTCTTTGCGAGGTATATTATCTTAAGATGGGTCTACTGAGATTACGATTAGAAAGCACTGCCTCTCTTCATCCCCAAAGACAATAAGTGGTCGAATAACGTTGAACATCCAGTTAGGCTGTTTTTTTATCTCAGAGTAAGGTAAACCTGTCATTCTGTGAAATATTTTCCAGAGTGTGTTACACTAACACTTTTGTATCGGAATTTCATATTGTAGGCATAAATTCCAGTCTAAGTCCTAGATCTGACGTACCTGCAGTTGCACTTCTTCACTGACTTATTGAAAATATTTACAATAATTTCTTCCTCATTTCCACATATTCTGTAGTTATTACTTTTCTCTTCGTTATATGTAATGTTTTCTGGCACGAAGGTTTTCATCTTGTGCCACAGTCATGAAGCCTTAAATCTGTTTTGAGCCCTGCAACTATCATAACAGTGTGGAGAACATTGCTTGTCTAGTTTCATCTTTTTCAAGCACTGTCCAATGTAAGTACTTCGTGACACAGTTACTCAATACAATATTCAGCTTCTCCATATAAACTTGGATTAAACTTTTTGACAATTTTTTCCTTTGCGTTACCTTTTGCTGAAGGCACAAAAGTATTTTTGGTTCGTATTTTCTGGTTATTTGTGTTGATTTTCCATTATCCATTATGCATAATTAAATATTTGTTAGTGGGAAGGCAGCGAGCTGGCAGAATCGTTAGCCCACCGGGCGAAATGCTTAGCGGTATTTCGTCTGCCGTTACGTTCTGAGTTCAAATTCCGCCGTGGTCGACTTTGCCTTTCATCCTTTCGGGGTCGATTAAATAAGTACCAGTTGCGCACTGAGGTCGATGTAATCGACTTAATCCGTTTGTCTGTCCTTATTTTTCCTCTCTGTGTTTAGCTCCTTATGGGTAGTAAAGAAAAGGTATTTCGTCTGTCTTACGTTCTAAGTTCAAATTCCACTGACATCGAAAAGAATATTTGCTAGTGGTAAAGTGGACATTTTTTAATAGTTTTGTAGCCGCAAAAAAGATTTCCCCAGTATTCAAGTTAAACATAAGCGCTCTCTTTCAGATTTTAGGTAAAGGGGTCATTTTGTTTGACTATCTAGCTTTGCTAGGAAGTTTACAGTCCAGTTGAGAAAATTATTACTGGTACAGTTAGATATTAACATAAAAAAAACAAATAAATTCTATTTTAATAACTAATCTCAAAGATCTAAAACTATTCTTTTCTAATCTTTTATTTCATGTGTGCGTGTACTGCCGAGTACATTGATTTGGAGCATTGTCGTATAATGTGACAAAGTACTGTATTACAATAATATTGCTGCTGTTATTTTATCACAGATCTGTTGTGCTCGAGTTGACACATTATCAAAAGTAGTTTGTTTTTATCGTAATACCCTTATTTCGGCTTCTCTCTTCACTTCATGGTTACTTTTGCGCATTTTCATATCAATTTCTTTAGTATATGCTTTTAGTGCCGGCATTATTGTCTGTAGCTGTTTTCATGTAGTCAAGTAAAAAAGATGGCTGATGGTCCTATCATTGCATTAGAATTCAGTTCAGTTTTGTCTGTTGGTCAAAGGCAACAGTACAAAAGACAAAATGAGCGAAAAGAGAATCCGTTGAAATATCCCTCCTTTTACGGGAGATGTTCATAGTTTTTATAATTTTCCCCTTATATCTGTATCTATAAAATTTGCTCAAGACATATCCATTAAATCTTATTATTAGCGCTACATTAACAATGCCTAATTCTTCCAAGATCCATTTGAAATATTTTCTTTTGATTTCTAGAAGTCGATGCAAACCATGATCAGAACCATTGTTTCTTCTTCTGAAGTCTTTGGTTGTAGCTTCTTTGATCAAGAATTGATATTCACACGGATTTTTGTTCCATCCCATGCACTCTTCTATTTGTGTTGCAGGTTTATTTTCTGTTACATTATAGTTAAACCTCTGTGGGCTATACGAATACAAGTCATAAGTTAGTAAGTTTTCGATTAGCTTCTTTTATTTTGGAAACTAAAACTGTTTACTTCTCATTGAGACTGTCAGTTGTTGTTTCCAGTCCTCTACTAACTCAAAACACTTCTATGCTTGCACCTTTGCGTTAAATATCTTATTTAGAACTTGGGAATCTTTGTATGTTCCTATTTTTCATGCTTATTTATTTATTTATTAATTAACTCGCCTTAGCGAATGTGGTGGTATTGTTTTTCAGTTGTGTTTGTTGGTTTGTCCATGAACCAGATATCTCAAGAACCGTTAGATGGATTCGGATGAAACTTTCAGGGATGTTTGACCTTGTGACTGGCATGAACTGATTACATTTTGGGATCGATCCTATATCGGTCAAAGATTCTGGATTATTTTTCCTGTTTTTCTACTTAATTTTTGAGAGCGGTTGAGTTTATTTTTAGTATTCTCGTTTGTGAGAGCTGTCGAGTTTATTTCAGATATTCTCATTATAAAAATCCTCTTTGGCTAATCGTTGAGACGAGGTTGGGGTTAGCTTGGTGGAGGTTTTCGCTCCATTTATTTACTTATTGATTTATTTATATGTTTATCTTCGAGGCAGCTGGACAACTTCTTTTGTTGTTATGGACCCTAACGATTGTCCAGATGATTTGTACATTTATTTTTAACAATCTCAGCCTCACCGATTCCTTCCCTGTTATATCTATTTTCCCCAAATCCACTTTTGTGGCTGGTCCTGCAGTGATTTCGATTTTATTTTCATGAAGAAATTGTTTAGAGTTTAGTCGAATTAAAAAATGTTTCTATTCTTTTCATTTTCAAAAAATTCTTTGTCCAAAGAATTGTTGCTTTTCATATCAGCTATCAAGTAAGGATCCTCTGTGTCAGGTGTTCACCAGCCGTGTCAAAATATTTCCTTTCCAGACGAAATATTTATTTATTTTACGTAGAAATTGTGTTCTTGTTTTTAAATTAGGCACTACATTTCACTTAACCATAAAGTTAAGCAATGTACAGCTGTTAAGCCGCGAGCAAATGATTTTCGATCGAATTGCATGTACACGTCCCGTTAGTCAATAGTCGAAATATAACTTTATGCTTTATATTTGTAATTGCTACATTTGTACTTTTGCATTGAAAAGTTGGTCGCAGATCTTTATTGTCTTCGACTACGTTTTTTTTAAGAAAAAAACCTTTCGGATTTGCTCATTAGCACTTCGAACTCAGTTGATTGTTATCATTTATAAATGAAGCAAAAGCAATGACACTAGTGGTAAAGAGTAGAAATTCAAGTTATATTTGTGGAAGTGTGAGACACAATGAGGACTTTTCGCTCGGAGAAACTAACAATGGGAGGAGAGCAAAACGTAGCAGAATAAGAAAAAAATACGGGTCCAGTTCATTTGAAATACAACCAACTGAATGGACTGGAGCAGTGTGAATTAATGTATCTTGCTCAAGGACACAACGTAACGCTGGGAATTGAACTCACGACATTATGATCGTAAGCCGAACACTCTAACCACTAAGCCACGCGCTCCACACATATCCAGTTGACAACTATCACAAAAGCACTACAAGATGAAGGTTCAGAAAGGGCAAGAGGAGTGCGTCACGATCTCATTTCTATAAGCGAGGAAGACTTACAGGTTCCAGTAAGACCATTCTATCCTGCTCCGAGTGAATAACAGAATAGAAAGAAAGTAGAGAGCTCCGCCGAGGAAGAGGAAAACTAAGAGAATGAGATGAAGAAGAATTAGACAAGGAGGCAGAAATAAAGGCGCTGAAAATGTCTATCACAGCGATGTCC
>NW_021827566.1:0-2500 GCF_006345805.1 Octopus sinensis | reverse complement strand
CGGCCACATTGTATTATTTGTTCCTCTATGACCTCTATGATGGTACATACCTTTGCCCCTTGTCCCAGACAACAATATCCGACCTGTTATTTTTACATTTTATAGAAGTTTTGATGGGAATATTCCACCAGTATTCCTTGAGTTGGTGTTTATGAATGTATTCCATAACAGAAGGATTTTCTAAGTTTATTTCAGGACAGTCTTTTTGTGGATGGCATTGTAAATTGTTTTAGCAACAACATCGTGCCGTATAGAGAGGTATTACCGTGACGACATTTTAGGACAGCTTCTAATCACATGCTTGATGTCTTCCACAGAAACATGACATAGCCTACACATGCGATTGAACCCTGGGATTACAAGAGCGTCATTGTCTCTCTTGTTTACCAGCTAGTTTGTGGCAATCCCCAGTTCCCGGACTGCAAATGCATATCCCTAGAAGTGTGATGTGATGTAGTAGTTTATGCCCAAGAGAGGTTGCGCTTCGTGTCGATTCTACTGTCTTCTTCAAGCTTCCGGGGAACATACCCATGCATAGTCTTTTTTTGTATGCTGAGTGCTTTCCATTCGGGTCTTCTCTAAGGTAAGAGATCCCAGCTGTTTTGGGGGTTGTATAGGAGATCATCAGGATGAGGATGTTTCTTGAGGGGCTCACTGCCAACTCGTACAATGTTGCTCACTTCACTTTTCAGCACTGCATTTATATATTTATCTTTGCTGCTGTTGTTTACCAGGCGCTGCCTCGGTGATACCATACGACATTCGAAGGCCGTCTGCACTGATCTCAGGCCTTTACCACCTTCATTTCTTCTTAGGTAGAGCCTATCAACATCACTGTTTCTGAGGAACTTCCCAGTTGTCAGGATTTTGCAGGTTTTGATATCTATTGAGTGAATTTCCTCTACAGACCAATCAAGTATCCCAAATGGTACTGCAAATGCATTGTGGAATATTGTTTTGCTGTAAGAGGAGAGTTCGACGGCCATATTTTCCTCAGTCTGGTGTTATATTCTCGGATCTCTCTATCTTTAGTCACATTTTCGTATATCTCTTTTTCTCTTTTTTTCTCTTTTTACTTGTTTCAGTCATTTTGACTGCGGCCATGCTGGAGCACCGCATGCCTAGGTACTTGTAATATTCTTTGTGTGGAATAGAGATAGAGAGACCGTTGGTGTACATGTTTTGAGTTGGACTTTCCTCCTTCTATAACCATATACGAACAGTTCTTTTGGTCAAATTGTATGTATGTATTTTTGTATGTATGTGCACCATTTCCTGTAAGATCCGTGAAAACTTTTCTCGTTCTATGTTGTGAATGTACGTAAATTTTAACTGTTTGAATTATATTACTCAGGCGTACGCACACATGAATATGTTTATATGTGTAACGTGTGTAATGTGTTTGTGTGTGTGCCTTTGTGTGCGCGCGCGCGTTTTTCCACGCTATTATTGATTATATGCTAGGTTAAATCGTTAAATATATTTAAAACAATATCATCACAACGTATAGAAGTTATCTTGATATATAGAATACAATTTACTTTTCTGTTATATTTATGTTTGTGGACAGGTGAAAGTTAGTTCAGTTTGAAGACGTTGTCTTGGCGTTGAAAATTTATATTTGACATAGAAATATGATGAAATAAATAAATGTAGTATGAAGTTTGTTTCCCAACCACATTGTTCCGGGGTCAATCCCACTGCGTGGTACCTTAAGTAAGTATCTTCTACAATAACCTTGTGCCGACCAAACACTTGTGGATGGATGTGGTAGATGGAAACTGAATGAATCCCGTAGCATATATATATATGTGTGTAGGCGTGTGTGTGCGCATGTGCATGTGTCTGTGTTTGTCCTCTCATCCACTGCTTGGCAGCGGGCACTGAAGTGTTTATGTCCCCGTAACTTATAAGTTAGAAACAAGAGACACATAAATAGCTACCAATATTTAAAAAATGTAGTACTCGGGTCAATTCATTCGACTAAAGTTCTTCAAGATGTTGCTCCGTAAGGCCACAGTTTAACGAATGAAACAAGTAGAAGATAAAAGATATATAATATATGTGTAGGCGTCTGTGTGTATATGTACACACACACACACATACATACATATATATATATATACACATATAATATATATATATAATATATATATATATAGATATATATATATTATATATATACACACATACATACATACATACATATAATATATATATATATATATATATATATATATATATATATGCACATACAAACATACATACAGATACTGACAAAGTATTGCAAACATATCATTATTGATTATCTGTAAGGTTTTCTAGTTTCCTGGAGTTTTAGGGGCGACTATATCTTAACCGCTCTACTTCTGCCAACTCTGTATCTTCTTTGCTTTATTAAACACTTTTTCTTAATTTTCGTTAATACAAACACTCACATAATATCAACGTTACTTTATTACTTGCCACACACCTTTACGTTATCTCTGAAAAACGCAGT
>NW_021827565.1:0-28296 GCF_006345805.1 Octopus sinensis | reverse complement strand
ATAGTTAGATAGATAAGAAAGCATGTATGATTGATGGGGAAGTGAAATAATAAATAAGCATTCAACTTATCTGTTAGATGAATGAATGAATGAAAGAGCAGAAGTTTAGGGCTGCGTTTTTTTTTTTTAATAAAGATTGTTGGAGGAAGAGGCGCGAATACACGATGGTTGATGAATACAGGAGAGGCGAGATGGGTAATGGATAAAATAGTTAAAATAATTAGATAGATATAGAAATTAGTTAAAAATAGTTAGATAGATAAGAAAGCATGTATGATTGATGGGGAAGTGAAATAATAAATAAGCATTCAACTTATCTGTTAGATGAATGAATGAATGAAAGAGCAGAAGTTTGGGGCTGAGTTTTTTTTTTTTAAATAAAGATTATCCGGAGGAAGAAGGCGCGAATACACGATGGTTGATGAATACACGAGAGGCGAGATGGGTAATGGATAAATTAGTTAAAATAATTAGATAGATATAGAAATTAGTTTAAAATAGTTAGATAGATAAGAAAGCATGTATGATTGATGGGGAAGTGAAATAATAAATAAGCATTCAACTTATCTGTTAGATGAATGAATGAATGAAAGAGCAGAAGTTTGGGGCTGCGTTTTTTTTTTTTTAAATAAGATTGTCCGGAGGAAGAAGGCGCGAATACACGATGGTTGATGAATACACGAGAGGCGAGATGGGTAATGGATAAATTAGTTAAAATAATTAGATAGATATAGAAATTAGTTAAAAATAGTTAGATAAATAAGAAAGCATGTATGATTGATGGGGAAGTGAAATAATAAATAAGCATTCAACTTATCTGTTAGATGAATGAATGAATGAAAGAGCAGAAGTTTGGGGCTGCGTTTTTTTTTTTGAATAAAGATTGTCCGGAGGAAGAAGGCGCGAATACACGATGGTTGATGAATACACGAGAGGCGAGATGGGTAATGGATAAAATAGTTAAAATAATTAGATAGATATAGAAATTAGTTAAAAATAGTTAGATAGATAAGAAAGCATGTATGATTGATGGGGAAGTGAAATAATAAATAAGCATTCAACTTATCTGTTAGATGAATGAATGAATGAAAGAGCAGAAGTTTGGGGCTGCGTTTTTCTTTTTAAATAGAGATTCTCCGGAGGAAGAAGGCGCGAATACACGATGGTTGATGAATACACGAGAGGCGAGATGGGTAATGGATAAATTAGTTAAAATAATTAGATAGATATAGAATTTGGTTAAAAATAGTTAGATAGATAAGAAAGCATGTATGATTGATGGGGAAGTGAAATAATAAATAAGCATTCAACTTATCTGTTAGATGAATGAATGAATGAAAGAGCAGAAGTTTGGGGCTGCGTTTTTTTTTTTAATAAAGATTGTCCGGAGGAAGAAGGCGCGAATACACGATGGTTGATGAATACACGAGAGGCGAGATGGATGGATGGTAATAAATAAATTAGTTAAATAATTAGATAGATATAGAAATTAGTTAAAAATAGTTAGATAAATAAGAAAGCATGTATGATTGATGGGAAGTAAAATAATAAATAAGCATTCAACTTATCTGTTAGATGAATGAATGAATGAAAGAGCAGAAGTGGGGCTGCGTTTTTTTTTTAAATAAAGATTGTCCGGAGGAAGAAGGCGCGAATACACGATGGTTGATGAATACACGAGACGCGAGATGGGTAATGGATAAATTAGTTAAAATAATTAGATAGATATAGAAATTAGTTAAAAATAGTTAGATAGATAAGAAAGCATGTATGATTGATGGGGAAGTGAAATAATAAATAAGCATTCAACTTATCTGTTAGATGAATGAATGAATGAAAGAGCAGAAGTTTGGGGCTGCGTTTTTCTTTTTAAATAAAGATTGTCCGGAGGAAGAAGGCGCGAATACACGATGGTTGATGAATAACACGAGAGGCGAGATGGGTAATGGATAAATTAGTTAAAATAATTAGATAGAATAGAAATTAGTTTAAAATAGTTAGATAGATAAGAAAGAATGTATGATTGATGGGGAAGTGAAATAATAAATAAGCATTCAACTTATCTGTTAGATGAATGAATGAATGAAAGAGCAGAAGTTTAGGGCTGCGTTTTTTTTTTAATAAGATTGTTGGAGGAAGAAGGCGCGAATACACGATGGTTGATGAATACAGGAGAGGCGAGATGGGTAATGGATAAATAGTTAAAATAATTAGATAGATATAGAAATTAGTTAAAAATAGTTTGATAGATAAGAAAGCATGTATGATTGATGGGGAAAAAATGAAATATAATAAGCATTCAACTTATCTGTTAGATGAATGAATGAATGAAAGAGCAGAAGTTTGGGGCTGCGTTTTTTTTTTTTTTAAATAAAGATTGTCCGGAGGAAGAAGGCGCCAATACACGATGGTTGATGAATACACGAGAGGCGAGATGGGTAATGGATAAATTAGTTAAAATAATTAGATAGATATAGAAATTAGTTAAAAATAGTTAGATAAATAAGAAAGCATGTATGATTGATGGGGAAGTGAAATAATAAATAAGCATTCAACTTATCTGTTAGATGAATGAATGAATGAAAGAGCAGAAGTTTGGGGCTGCGTTTTTTTTTTAAATAAAGATTGTCCGGAGGAAGAAGCGCGAATACACGATGGTTGATGAATACACGAGAGGCGAGATGGGTAATGGATAAATTAGTTAAAATAATTAGATAGATATAGAAATTAGTTTAAAATATTAGATAGATAAGAAAGCATGTATGATTGATGGGGAAGTGAAATAATAAATAAGCATTCAACTTATCTGTTAGATGAATGAATGAATGAAAGCAGAAGTTTGGGGCTGCGTTTTTCTTTTTAAATAGAGATTCTCCGGAGGAAGAAGGCGCGAATACACGATGTTGATGAATACACACGAGAGGCGAGATGGGTAATGGATAAATTAGTTAAAATAATTAGATAGATATAGAATTTGGTTAAAAATAGTTAGATAGATAAGAAAGCATGTATGATTGATGGGGAAGTGAAATAATAAATAAGCATTCACTTATCTGTTAGATGAATGAATGAATGAAAGAGCAGAAGTTTGGGGCTGCGTTTTTTTTAAATAAAGATTGTCCGGAGGAAGAAGGCGCGAATACACGATGGTTGATGAATACACGAGAGGCGAGATGGGTAATGGATAAATTAGTTAAAATAATTAGATAGATATAGAATTAGTTAACAATAGTTAGATAAATAAGAAAGCATGTATGATTGATGGGGAAGTGAAATAATAAATAAGCATTCAACTTATCTGTTAGATGAATGAATGAATGAAAGAGCAGAAGTTTGGGGCTGCTTTTTTTTTTTAAATAAGATTGTCCGGAGGAAAAGGCGCGAATACACGATGGTTGATGAATACACGAGACGCGAGATGGGTAATGGATAAATTAGTTAAAATAATTAGATAGATATAGAAATTAGTTAAAAATAGTTAGATAGATAAGAAAGCATGTATGATTGATGGGGAAGTGAAATAATAAATAAGCATTCAACTTATCTGTTAGATGAATGAATGAATGAAAGAGCAGAAGTTTGGGGCTGCGTTTTTCTTTTTAAATAAAGATTGTCCGGAGGAAGAAGGCGCGAATACACGATGGTTGATGAATACACGAGAGGCGAGATGGGTAATGGATAAATTAGTTAAAATAATTAGATAGATATAGAAATTAGTTTAAAATAGTTAGATAGATAAGAAAGCATGTATGATTGATGGGGAAGTGAAATAATAAATAAGCATTCAACTTATCTGTTAGATGAATGAATGAATGAAAGAGCAGAAGTTTAGGGCTGCGTTTTTTTTTTTAAATAAAGATTGTTGGAGGAAGAAGGCGCGAATACACGATGGTTGATGAATACACGAGAGGCGAGAGGGGTAATGGATAAATTAGTTAAAATAATTAGATAGATATAGAAATTAGTTAAAAATAGTTAGATAGATAAGAAAGCATGTATGATTGATGGGGAAGTGAAATAATAAATAAGCATTCAACTTATCTGTTAGATGAATGAATGAATGAAAGAGCAGAAGTTTGCCCTGCGTTTTTTTTTTTAAATAAAGATTGTCCGGAGGAAGAAGGCGCGAATACACGATGGATGATGAATACACGAGAGGCGAGATGGGTAATGGATAAATTAGTTAAAATAATTAGATAGATATAGAAATTAGTTAAAAATAGTTAGATAGATAAGAAAGCATGTATGATTGATGGGGAAGTGAAATAATAAATAAGCATTCAACTTATCTGTTAGATGAATGAATGAATGTAAGAGCAGAAGTTTGGGGCTGCGTTTTTTTTTTTTTAAATAAAGATTGTCCGGAGGAAGAAGGCGCGAATACACGATGGTTGATGAATACACGAGAGGCGAGATGGGTAATGGATAAATTAGTTAAAATAATTAGATAGATATAGAAATTAGTTAAAATAGTTACATAGATAAGAAAGCATGTATGATTGATGGGGAAGTGAAATAATAAATAAGCGTTCAACTTATCTGTTAGATGAATGAATGAATGAAGGAGCAGAAGTTTGGGGCTGCGTTTTTTTTTTTTAATAAAGATTGTCCGGAGGAAGAAGGCGCGAATACACGATGGTTGATGAATACACGAGAGGCGAGATGGGTAATGGATAAATTAGTTAAAATAATTAGATAGATATAGAAATTAGTTAAAAATAGTTAGATAGATAAGAAAGCATGTATGATTGATGGGGAAGTGAAATAATAAATAAGCATTCAACTTATCTGTTAGATGAATGAATGAATGAAAGAGCAGAAGTTTGGGGCTGCGTTTTTTTTTTTTTTAAATAAAGATTGTCCGGAGGAAGAAGGCGCGAATACCGATGGTTGATGAATACACGAGAGGCGAGATGGGTAATGGATAAATTAGTTAAAATAATTAGATAGATATAGAATTTGGTTAAAAATAGTTAGATAGATAAGAAAGCATGTATGATTGATGGGGAAGTGAAATAATAAATAAGCATTCAACTTATCTGTTAGATGAATGAATGAATGAAAGAGCAGAAGTTTGGGGCTGCGTTTTTTTTTTTAAATAAAGATTGTCCGGAGGAAGAAGGCGCGAATACACGATGGTTGATGAATACACGAGAGGCGAGATGGGTAATGGATAATTAGTTAAAATAATAGATAGATATAGAAATTAGTTAAAATTAGTTAGATAGATAAGAAAACATGTATGATTGATGGGGAAGTGAAATAATAAATAAGCATTCAACTTATCTGTTAGATGAATGAATGAATGAAAGAGCAGAAGTTTGGGGCTGCGTTTTTTTTTTTTTAAATAAAGATTGTCCGGAGGAAGAAGGCGCGAATACACGATGGTTGATGAATACACGAGAGGCGAGATGGGTAATGGATAAATTAGTTAAAATAATTAGATAGATATAGAAATTAGTTAAAAATAGTTAGATAGATAAGAAAGCATGTATGATTGATGGGGAAGTGAAATAATAAATAAGCATTCAACTTATCTGTTAGATGAATGAATGAATGAAAGAGCAGAAGTTTGGGGCTGAGTTTTTTTTTTTTTAAATAAAGATTATCCGGAGGAAGAAGGCGCGAATACACGATGGTTGATGAATACACGAGAGGCGAGATGGGTAATGGATAAATTAGTTAAAATAATTAGATAGATATAGAAATTAGTTAAAAATAGTTAGATAGATAAGAAAGCATGTATGATTGATGGGGAAGTGAAATAATAAATAAGCATTCAACTTATCTGTTAGATGAATGAATGAATGAAAGAGCAGAAGTTTGGGGCTGCGTTTTTCTTTTTAAATAGAGATTGTCCGGAGGAAGAAGGCGCGAATACACGATGTTGATGAATACACGAGAGGCGAGATGGGTAATGGATAAATTAGTTAAAATAATTAGATAGATATAGAAATTAGTTAAAAATAGTTAGATAGATAAGAAAGCATGTATGATTGATGGGGAAGTGAAATAATAAATAAGCATTCAACTTATCTGTTAGATGAATGAATGAATGAAAGAGCAGAAGTTTGGGGCTGCGTTTTTTTTTTTTTAAATAAAGATTGTCCGGAGGAAGAAGGCGCGAATACACGATGGTTGATGAATACACGAGAGGCGAGATGTGTAATGGATAAATTAGTTAAAATAATTAGATAGATATAGAAATTAGTTAAAAATAGTTAGATAGATAAGAAAGCATGTATGATTGATGGGGAAGTGAAATAATAAATAAGCATTCAACTTATCTGTTAGATGAATGAATGAATGAAAGAGCAGAAGTTTGGGGCTGCGTTTTTTTTTTTTAATAAAGATTGTCCGGAGAAGAAGGCGCGAATACACGATGGTTGATGAATACACGAGAGGCGAGATGGGTAATGGATATTAGTTAAAATAATTAGATAGATATAGAAATTAGTTAAAAGTAGTTAGATAGATAAGAAAGCATGTATGATTGATGGGGAAGTGAAATAATAAATAAGCATTCAACTTATCTGTTAGATGAATGAATGAATGAAAGAGCAGAAGTTTGGGGCTGCGTTTTTTTTTTAAATAAAGATTGTCCGGAGGAAGAAGGCGCGAATACACGATGGTTGATGAATACACGAGAGGCGAGATGGGTAATGGATAAATTAGTTAAAATAATTAGATAGATATAGAAATTAGTTAAAAATAGTTAGATAGATAAGAAAACATGTATGATTGATGGGGAAGTGAAATAATAAATAAGCATTCAACTTATCTGTTAGATGAATGAATGAATGAAAGAGCAGAAGTTTGGGGCTGCGTTTTTCTTTTTAAATAAAGATTGTCTGGAGGAAGAAGGCGCGAATACACGTTGGTTGATGAATACACGAGAGGCGAGATGGGTAATGGATAAATTATTTAAAATAATTAGATAGATATAGAAAATAGTTAAAAATAGTTAGATAGATAAGAAAGCATGTATGATTGATGGGGAAGTGAAATAATAAATAAGCATTCAACTTATCTGTTAGATGAATGAATGAATGAAAGAGCAGAAGTTTAGGGCTGCGTTTTTTTTTTTATATAAAGATTGTCCGGAGGAAGAAGGCGCGAATACACGATGGATGATGAATACACGAGAGGCGAGATGGGTAATGGATAAATTAGTTAAAATAATTAGATAGATATAGAAATTAGTTAAAAATAGACGTATATTTGTATGTATATATGTATGCATGTATATATACATACATGCATATATAATGATACATTTAGAATAATACATTTCATTAATTTCATTTTTTATTCTGCGAGTCGGACCACTTATATATATATATTTATGCATCTTCGATATATTTTAATATACTTCTATCAATGTTCATATCGGAATATTTTTAAATGTATCAATTACCCTATATATTTTTAATATATCTATGCATTTTAAAATGACAACGCTTTTCAAAAGAAGATTTGTTTTTTCTAGCTCCGAGCTGTGAAAACTAATAAGGAGTAAAGGAGGCGGGAAGACCAAAAATGGCTTGAAAGTCAAAACATGTCGGCGGGAAATAACATCACTACGTGAGACAAGCTGACACTGAATCAGCTTCTCTGACTGACAGGTGACGGTTGTTTAGAGAATGCGCGGGCTAAGACTACGCGCCTTCACTAGTCAGTTAAGGTGAGACAGTGTCACGTGACAACTTGCTGGGGCTGCCTGCTGGAGCCTAACGGCAGTTATTTAAAGGAAAATTTTGGCAAGTCAGTCAGTCACCGGCTGACACTCGCTGACGATATATCGAAGAGGCTAGGGAACAGAAGAAAGAAGAAAGAAGACATGCATCCAACACCAGCGCTGAAGATACCTCCGAAAGGGGGGGGGCATCAAAATGGTAGAGGAGTAGGGGCCGAAACCGGACGTGGTTACTCCTGATGATGTCTTGAGCTAACTGGATCCTATAAAGGAGCTGTTGTGGTAGCAGACCACGAAACACGGTTGTAATTTCTATGTAATAAATAAGTATGTGCTTCTGGTGAGTCTTCTATATCAATTCCATTGATGAAAGCGTATTGGATTATTGTTTGTGGACTGAATTGTCTGGTGTTACTTTCACTTGTATATTTATTTTTTTTTGTCTCACACCTGAATTTCTAAGTGCAACCTTTAATCTGATAGAAAATAAGAGTTTATCTTGTATTCTTTCTAATATATATATATATATACCGGAGTAAACACATAAATGTGAAACAAGGTGGAAAAAAGAGTACTCAAATACCAGTGGTAGAGTAATATGCTTTATTTAAAGCAGCAGAAAATTCAACAAAACCTGTTACTCTGAGTTTCACGTTCCCGTTCGTCAGACAGTTTTTGCTAGAATAGAACCGATATACTAGTCTGGATAGAATTGACATATCGGTCCTATTCTAGGACTCTCTTACATACTTTTACAAGGATTGCTGGGAATCCATCCGGGCCAGTAGCTGAGTTTGTTT
The DNA here is from genome assembly GCF_006345805.1 of Octopus sinensis. NCBI lineage: Eukaryota > Metazoa > Mollusca > Cephalopoda > Octopoda > Octopodidae > Octopus > Octopus sinensis. The sequence goes on along the minus strand of NW_021827565.1, from coordinate 19,800 downwards.
TCATTTCATCTATAGCCTTTATTACATCGTCTTCCTTTATATTGATGTAATCAATCATCGCTGCCTCTGATTTTATATCTGCAGTGGTAAAGAAGTCAGTTGGATTGCTAACTTGAAAATGCCCTAGGGGTGGAGTGAAAACACTCTTGAATTGCTCATTTAGTATTTCACTTATCCTCATTGGATTTCCTGTGAGTGTGCCATTCTTTTCAAGGAGCGGCCCTATCCTACAGTGCACCGTAGCTGTTTCTTTGGCATACCTGTAGAAAGCTCTGGGGTTAGATTTTATGTTATCTATAGCCCAGGCTTCTTTGTCTGCTCTTTCTTTTTCATGGGAGAGTTGCAGACATTTTTCAATTTCCAACAATTTTATTTTCAGGCGGGACTTTTCACTGCTTTCAATTTGTTTGTTTGGTATCATTTCTTTATTTCTGCTTAAGTATTTTTATCTTGTTCTTTATGTCGCTGTGTAGCGCTGGAGAGTTAATCTTTGTCTCTGTTTAAAAAGGAAGTGATCATATTCTTGAAAAAGTTCAACAATATATTGCTGATTGATGTTGGCGCACACGCACACAGCCCGCACACGTTCATAAATATACGTATTCATGCATGAAAATATTTAAACTCAGAACAAGTTTTTACTTACCACATTGACCTCGATGACTTGTCGATGACAATGAATGTGATCACACCCTTTATAGCGGAGCACTTGACAACAAAACAAACAAAAAAAGGCATTAAAGCAGTACCTCACATCCGTGTTGATAGATAGATAGATAGATAGATAGATAGATAGATAGATAGATAGATGATAGATAGATGATAGATAGATGATAGATAGATGATAGATAGATAGATAGATAGATAGATAGATAGATAGATAGATAGATAGATAGATAGATAGATAGATAGATAGATATGGGAAAAACAACAAGTCAAACGGACGTACACAGCGAATATATTAGATTACCGCTCGGATAAAGTTTAAATCAGCTATATCAGACCCAAATATTCAACCTGTTTTATGTTCAAACTGGCCAGATCCAGTTTCAAACAACTGCTTTACAGTGTCATTCTAAAAATATACAGTTGCATCATCAAAATCTTGAAGCTAAATACACAAGCATTACATTTGACAGAGTAATCTGAATGCTAAACGTTTATATATATATATATATATACACTGCTGTGTTTGGGAAGAGTCATTCTCTTTGCAACCTTTTCAAGACGCAACGAAACTTTTGGAAAAATAAAAAAGAAATAGATGGAAATTTTACCGGTGAGTGTGTTAAATTATAAGGCACTAAAAGAGAATGTCTCTCCCCAGGCACAACAGAATATGTTTCAACACACGAACCAACATAAAGAATCTTGCAAACCAAATCCCAAAAACGAAATGTGTGTATGTATATATATAAACTATTATATATCATTATAAAAGCCTACAGACTAAATAAATTCAAATTTATAAATTAGATAATGGTTCATTATTTACATTATTTAGAATTGACGGATATTTGTCCCCATCGTGTTTGTTGTTAACACAACGTTTCGGCTGATATACCCTCCAGCCTTCATCAGGCGCAGTGGTTAAGAGCACGGGCTACTAAGCCCAAGATTCCGAGTTCGATTCCAGGCAGTAACCTGAATAATAATAATAATAATAATAATGATAATAATAATGATGATAATAATAATAATAATAATAATAATAATAATAACATCGAAAAATACCTTAGGAATGAGAACCTAGGTTCGAAATTTCCCAAAGACACCTGATGAAGGCTGAAGGGTATATCAGCCGAAACGTGTTAACAACAAACAAGATGAGGACAAATATCCATCAGTTGTAAATAATGAACCATTATCTAATTTATAAATTTTCACCCCCTTGTATAACCTCTCTCTTAACGATACAACCTCCTCTATTACCGAACACGGTCTCAAACATTCACCTAATTGTAATTAACCTCCTGCCCGTTACAAAACCATTGCAGAAGATATAATGTAATTTACAAATGCGCGGTCCTTAATCTATTACAGAACACTACAGCCATATACATAGGATCAACAAAAAACTTTAAGCAACGGTATGCCACTCATCTCCATTCTTTTAGATACGATAAACATAGTAAATCTACAACACTTGCCAACCACATACATCATCTCAAAAATGCAGATATACCCTATACTCTATCATGGTCCATGCTGGACTCAGGACTTCCCTACCGAGGTCAACGCTCAACCTGCAAGCTTTGCCTGATGGAGGCACTCACCATATTAAAGCACAACTCTCCAACACTGCTAAATAAACATAACGAAACACTAAGCACATGCAACCACCGCTTTTATCACATTTAAATTCTACAACAAATCCAAATGCCAGAATGACCATACAGTACATTTCCACAATACTCCTTAGGTAATCCGAATAACCTTATAAATCTACACTCCTAATCCCTATCTAGTTCCTCACATCTGATTGTACTCGTATGTATGTGCATACACCCATGTGTGCGTGTATATGTATGAGTGAGGGTATGCATATATGTATGTGGGTATGTGTAAATAAGGTATATATATCTGCATATACACGGGCGATGATACATGCAAATGAACGTATAAGTGAGCGTGCATGAGTTCATATGCATGCGAGTAAGGATTGTATGCGTAACTTGTTTGATATATACATGTATATACATCTTCACATATATATTTTCTCATATTACTAAGCACCGAACTGCTAAACAAAAAATTCCTTAATTCTTCACTACTAACCCTTCTCTGCCCCTACACTTAGACTCTACTACTAGAGTCATTCCTTTACCGCTTCTCCGCCCCACCCCCATTCCTTCTATCTTTTTACACTATAATACCTTTCTCTCTCTTTCACCCTTCATATCCCCACTCCTATTTTCAAATTATCTCTACTGACCACTGACTGACCTACATCTTCATTTTTCTTTTTTCTTTATTCCCTTTATCCCTCTCTTCGGGGGGGGGGGTTATTTTTTATTATTTTGTTATTATTTTATAAATCTTACTTTCTTCTCCTTTTTCTCTCTTCCTTATTTTTCTCTTTCTTCATTCCCCTCTTCCTGTTTTCGATTTGACCTTACTAATACACTCTCTGTTTTTAGGTCACTTTAAATAAAAACCTTTGACTCTGCAACACTATATATAAATTCTCTACTGGGAATGACCAAGTTTAAAAATCTGCTGGATCTCACTCATAAGGGAATATTACATTGCGTATAATCTCTATATTTGGAAGGACCCATTTAAAACTCTGTTGGACTTTTGGACATTATTCATAGGATATTGGAATATTGCAGATATACCATTGTGCCTAAAAATAGATCTAAAACTTCAATACCCATACATATCTTGCATTTATTTCCTCCACATTACTCAGTGTTTTGTATGACATCTAAACTAACTATGATTTAACTATCCTCTCACACCGTCTCCGATGAAGGGACAAGTTTAAAAATCTGCTGGATCTCACTCATAAGGGAATATTACATTGCGTATAATCTCTATATTTGGAAGGACCCATTTAAAACTCTGTTGGACTTTTGGACATTATTCATAGGATATTGGAATATTGCAGATATACCATTGTGCCTAAAAATAGATCTAAAACTTCAATACCCATACATATCTTGCATTTATTTCCTCCACATTACTCAGTGTTTTGTATGACATCTAAACTAACTATGATTTAACTATCCTCTCACACCGTCTCCGATGAAGGGACATAATTAATAAATATCCTAGAAACAGCTGTAAGACATTCTATCTATAAATGCTCTAATATCTACACAGCCTTGGTTTTTTATCTTATCACACAAAAAATTCTTATATTCACACGCTGACATAGAACCAACGTTGAACCATTTATTCGAAAAATTACCGAATCTGGACCTTAACTATGGTCTGTCTATCGCACTTATTCAGCATTATCTGACAGTTTTGGGTCTCAATGACACCTATATCTCTTATATATATATATATATACACACACATATATATATACACACACACAAACACATATATATATATACACACACACACACATGTATATATATATACATACATATATATATACAAATACATATATATATATACATATATATACAAATACATGTAAATATATATACATACCCATATATAAACATGTATATATATACACATATACATGTATATATATATATACATATACATGTATATATATATATATATACACATATACATGTATATATATATATATACACATATACATGTATATATATATATATATAAACATATATATACATACATATATACATATATATATATACATATATATACATATATATATATATATACATATACAAATATATATACATATACAAATATATATACATATACATGTATATATATATATATACATATGTATATATATATATGTACATATACATACATATATATACACATATACATATATACACAAATACATATATACACAAATATACATATATATACACACATATATATATATATATATATATATATATATATATGTGTGTGTGGGTGTGTGGAGGCGCAGTGGCCCAGTGGTTAGGCAGCGGACTCGTGGTCAGAGGATCACGGTTTCGATTCCCAGACCAGGCCTTGTACCTGCTGTACTCTTTCGCCACAACTTTCTCTCACTCTTCTGTTGGCCTGCTCGCTTAGCCAGTCTGTTACGGTGATATATACATACACACACATATATACACACATATATATATATATATACATATATATATACACACATATATATATATATATATATATATACATATACATATGTTTTTGCTTAATAAACACACACAATGCCCGGTCTGGGAATCGAAACAGCGATCCTCCGACCACGAGTTCCGACCATGTTTGAATTCACAATGCCAGCGTTTTACAAGGTCATATGATGGGGCATCATCACCATAAGTTACTTTTACTTCATTAAAAGTTTCCCGTGGTATGCGTCCTTTCAAATACAAAAACCTGATCACTGCTCGACACTCAACAGGCTCTATTTCACACTTGACTCAGTTCAAACACCTGTAAATCAGAAACCACAATTAGTTCAGAGCTGTAATTTGCCACTTAATCTATAGAGATATAAATAATTGCACATGCAAAATTTCAGCTAGATCAAACAACTGCAAGTGGGTCAGGGGCATTACTTATTGAACGTCCCTCATAGGTTTGTCCACCTACACAAGGTATGAAGGCCTGCTTCAATATATGTTACTCTGTTGGTACAAATTCCAACCTTAATATATACCTACACCAACTTTCTTCTTCGTACATTGTGCAATTGTAATTTCTTATGCATTTAAAAACTATGAGCTATCAGACAACAGGTGTACTGTTTAATCGAAATAATTTCAAAGCTAAATCAAAGACTACAATATTTACTCGATTTGTTGTATGCTAATGATTATAATCTTGTGGATCACTTAGAAAAAGATATTCAGAAAATAATGAAATGCTTGTTTTTGGACTTACATTAAGCTCAAAGAGAACTAAGGTAATGTTTACACCAACTTCCAAAGAGACTTATGTAGAACCATGTATACTTGTTTAAGAGACTAGACTTGGCAGCTAGAGGATTCAGGTCACTGAAAACATTAGAATCTATAATTTTTGCATCATCACATTTCTGCCATACTCATTTGAGACAGATCCCATAGTGATGACACATCAAAATATTTGACGGAATTCACCAGTAGTGTTTCGATCTTATATAGCAAATACTAAAAGGGATAACAATATTCTTAAGTATTTAATAAACCTGGAAAAATATAGGACAAGAAGTAAGCCTAAAATAAAATAAAAGAAAAAATATTTGAATGGGTTACCAATTAAATAAAATATTCAAATAAGCCAAGCCATTCAATACTGATCAACTATCTTTCACCCACAAAGTAAGCCTAAAACAAAAGAGCTTAAAATATAAAATTCAATGAAAATAATCTGATGTTTTATCATAAATTCACATGGTACCAAACAAAAATTGTTTTAAGATTTTTGAGAGATTCACATTTGTTTACTTATTAATACAATGTTAGATGATCTTTATTTTCTTTCATTACGATTAACTGTATGACATTTGCATTTATTTGAGGGAAACTTAGACTTACCTAACAGTAAAATGAACTGACAAACAGTTAACTAGCTAAGAATTAAAATTTTAAAAGTGAAGTAAGGTGCAGGAGTGGCTGTGTGGTAAATAGCTTGCTTACCAACCACATGGTTTCAGGTTCAGTCCCACTGCATGGCACCTTGGGCAAGTGTCTTCTACTATAGCCTCAGGGCAACCAAAGACTTGTGAGTGGATTTGGTAGACGGAAACTGAATGGAATCCATCGTGTGTGTGTATATATATATATATATGTATGTGTGTGTGTCTGTCTGTCTGTCCCCCCACCATCACTTGACAACTGATGTTGGTAAGTTTACATCTCCATAACTTAGCAGTTCGGCAAAAGAGACTGATAGAATAAGTACTAGGTTTACAAAGAATAAGTCCTGGGACTGATTTGTTCAACTAAAGGTGGTGTTCCAGTATGACTGCAGTAAAATGACTGAAACAAATAAAAGAATAAGATAATTTTGCCAAAAAATAAAACAAAGAAAACATCTGATTACTTAAATAGGCTTAAATTTTATTATAGGCGCAGGAGTAACCAACCACATGGTTCCAGGTTCAGTCCCATTGCGTGGTATCTTGGGCAAGTGTCTTCTACTATAACTTTGGGCCGACCAAAGCCTTGTGAGTGGATTTGCTTGACAGAAACTGAAAGAAGCCTGACGTATATCATCATCATCATCGTTTAACGTCCGCCTTCCATGCTAGCATAGGTTGGACGATTTTGACTGAGGGCTGGCGAACCAGATGGTTGCACCAGGCTCCAATCTTTATTTGGCAGAGTTTCTACAGCTGGATGCCCTTCCTAATGCCAACCACTCCAAGAGTGTAGTGGGTGCTTTTTACGTGCCACCGGCACAGGGGCCAGTTATGCGGTACTGGCAACGACCTCACTCGAATCCTTTTACACATGCCACCAGCACAGGTGCCAGTAAGGCAACTTTGGTAATGATCACGCTTGAATGTTGCCCTTTTATATGCCACTGGCACGGAAGCCAGTTGGCTGCTCTGGCAGGGGCCAGTCAGGTGGTACTGGCAATGACCTCACTCGAATCCTTTTTACACATGCCACCAGCACAGGTGCCAGTAAGGTGACTTTGGTAACGATCACGCTCGAATGGTGCCCTTTTACGTGCCACTGACACGGAAGCCAGTTGGCTGCTCTGGCAACGATCACACTCAGTTGGTGCTCTTGGCACCCTACTAGCACGAGCACAAGTGCCAGTAAGGCAACACTGGTAACGATCACGCTCGAATGGTGCCCTTTAAGTGCCACAGGCACAGAAGCTGGTTAACTGCGCTGTCAATGATCATGCTCGTATGGTGCTCTTTGCACCTTGCCAGCATGGACGCCAGTCATCAAATTTGATTTTGCTTTGATTGATTTGATTTCACTTGCCTCAACAGGTCTTCCCAAGCAGAGTTTTAGTGACCAAAGAAGGAAAAGGTTATGCATATTTCCAAAGGTCTCGGTCACCAGTCATTTCTTTGGTGAGGCCTAAAGTTCGAAGGTCATGCTTCACCACTTCATCCCAGGTCTTCCTGGGTCTACTTCTTCCACAGGTTACCTCAACTGCTAGGGTGTGGAACTTTTTCACACAGCTGTCCTCATCCATTCTCGCCACATGAGCATACCAGCGCAGTTGTCTCTCTTGCACACCACATCTGATGCTTCGTAAGTCCAACTTTTCTCTCAAGGTACTTACTCAGTTGAGTATGAACACTGACATTACACATCCATCGGATCATACTGGCTTCATTCCTTGTGAGCTTACGCATGTCCTCAGCAGTCACAGCCCATGTTTCACTGCCATGTAACATGGCTGTTCATACACAAGCGTTATACAGTCTACCTTTTACTCTAAGCGAGAGGCCCTTTGTCGCCAGCAGAGGTAAGAGCCCAAGCTATTCTTATTCTAGCAGCTACACTTTCAGCGCACCCACCTCCACTACTGACTTGGTCCCCTAGGTAACGGAAGCTATCTACTACTTTTAGCTTTTCTCCCTGGAATGAGGCGGAAGTTGGTCTCTGAGCATTTTCAGTGTTTATTGCTTCCGAGCATCTGCCACATACAAAAACTTTCTTCCCAGTTAGCCTCCCTTTGATATGACTGCACCTCTTATGTGTCCATAGCTTACACTGGGTACATCTTATAGAGTTTTTACCTACGCCTCTACTACAGATTGAGCAGGGCCATCTACCTGAAGGGATTTGTGGTTTGCCTGCCTTCCTACATATTAGGACTTTGGGTTTAGCTAGGTTGATTCTAAGGCCCTTCGATTCTAATCCTTGTCTCCACACTTGAAACTTTGCCTATGTTTGTGTGTATGTCCCCCAACATTGCTTGACATCGATGCTGGTGTGTTTATGTCCCCGTAACTTAACGGTTTGGCGTAAGAGACCAATAGAATAAGTACTAGGCTTACAAAGAATAAGTATTGGGGTCGATTTGCTCGACTAATGGCAGTGCTCCAGCATGGCTGCAGTCAAAATGACTGAAACGAATAAAAGAATAAAAGAAATAGTCAAACATTTAATTTATTTACTTGCTTTACATTTGTAAAACATTTTAGTAAGTAAAAAAATGTTACAAAATATTATGGCAGTTATCACTTTATTTTCATATATTAATTTAAAATTTATTTACAGTGAAGCTCAGCAATAGTGAAATAATTTGGGTGAAAGATGGTTGATCCTTATTGAATGGCTTGATTTATTTGAATATTTTATTTAATTGGTAACCCATTCAAATTTTATTTCAGCTGCAATATTTTAAGCTCTTTTATTTTAGGCTTACTTTTTGTCCTGTATTTTTTCAGGTTTATTAAATACTTAAGAATATTTTTATCTCTTGCTCACATTTTTCATTGTAGTCCACTTTTTTTTACAAGTGATGCAGAAAAATTAATAATTTTTATTCTAATAATAAATTTAGCTTACTTTTTCATTTTCTTTCATTTCTTATTGATCAATTGATGCCTATTCATTTTTGTTAGAAATTCTTAGGAATATTTTTTTTAAAAAAGAGAGCAATAATAAAAAAAATATAAAGCACAAACTATGAGCTGAGGAATCAAATGAATTAGGAGAGAAGGTCAAATAAAAAAAAAAACAATTATAGACTGGATTTTCTGTTTGCCTGTATTGACAAGTTGCCATTTAAGTATCTTTGTAATTACAAGGCATATATTTACAACTGGCAATTATTGAAAGCTGCATAACTTTTTTTCTCTTTAATATATTTTTATGGGGTTAAAAAGAAAAGATACATCCAGTGGAGAGCTTTCATTTGAACACAAAGTATAGTATGCTTTTCAAATAGCTGAGATAATTTGAGTTAAAGTCAATCTTATGGTTACTTAAAGCAGCATAATTAAACTCACAATGTGTTCAATAGTAGTATTTATAGTTTGCCCACAGTAAAAAGTGCATCAACAAAATCATACCTGTTTCTTTATTACCCACAAGGGGCTAAACATAGAGGGGACAAACAAGGATAGACAAACGGATTAAGTCAATTACATCAACCCCAGTGCATAACTGGTACTTAATTTATCGACCCCGAAAGGATGAAAGGGAAAGTCAACCTCGGCGGAATTTGAACTCAGAACATAGCGACGGGCAAAATACTCGCCGCCTTCAACAAAATCATACCACCTATGCTTTAAGCAGTCACGTGACCACAAAGAATTGTCTTTTTCATCTTCGCTTGCAAAACCAGAGAGCAATGTTCAAATTTTTTATACAGCAATCCTTTTATGCACTGTATCTCATCCTATTGATTTTTTTTTTTTTAAAGATATTTGCCTTTACTTCATTAATTTTCTGGGTCTCTATTTTTTCTGTAAGATATTTGCCTTTAGTTAATTAATTATGGTCTTTTTTTTTTTTTTCCCCCGCTTTTTGAAACATGTTCACCTTTAGTTTTCCGCTGAAATTTATTTTCTGACAGTTGGCTGTTGTCACTGTTCAGTGAGAACACTTGCTCTTTCAGTTACTTATTTTATTTCATTAAAAGATCTATTTTCTGGTTCAAGTTTTTTCCTACCACATTCCTGCAACTGCTGTGTATACTTTTCTTTGACTTCATGGTAAGATTTGGTCTCCTCTATAAAGTTTTGACTCAACACTTCTTTTATCTTGCAGACATCTTTCTGTATTGACTTCTCTTTCAGAACATTCCATTTCTTTACACTGCGCAGGCACCATCCTCTGAGCCAGTTGCTCAAATGGGCAATGATCTCCAGTGTCAGTATGGTGCTTCTCACTACAATGGACAGTAGTTCTAATTTCGGTGGGATCACTGTCATCTATAACGCTTTCACTTCACCACCAGCAATAGTCTGCTTTATCACCATCACATCAAACTGACTTCTAATCATTCTCCTCACAGCAAAGACTCCACTATTCACATTAACCACTGGCATTCACCCTCGCCATACATATCCCACTTCTGACACCAATTACTGTGTTAACTGTTCAACATGAACTGCTGGACCTCGACCACTTTGCATCAACCTTGAACCAATTATTCACATAAACTACTCACATTGACTTCCAGGAGACTCTAAACCAACCTCTTCACATGTCAATGTTGCACATCAGCTGCCGTCACTCAGCTCCCAGCACAAGACTAAACTCGCCATGTGTTCAATAGTTAAATTTATAGTTTGCACACACACTAAAAGGTGTGGCACAATCATACCACCTACACTTTAAACAATCACGGGATCACAAAGAATTATTTTTTTGTCTTCGCTTGCAAAACCAGAGTGATGTTCAAATTTGCATTGAAACTATCTAAACAGAATTTTTAGTTTGTAACAATAAAGAAAAAAGTAGCTAATAATAATGTTAAGAGAATGAAAATATATTTTTTAGAGCAATAAGAGCATTGTAGTTTGTTTGAACATTATGATACCGGAGAATGTCAAAGGAGAGAAAATAGCTTCTAAAAGTGCAGTAAATTCAACAAAACCTTTATATTTCAGGTGCAAGGGGCCCATCTTTGTAAGAAAAACAGTCTGGGGAATGTCCAGTTATGCAGGGTTCATTAACCCATTCAAATCCCTGGCGTTTTCGTAGCAGTAGTAGTCAATTGTTGCAGCAGTCACTCCCCAAATGTAGGTGTAAACAAACCAAATGAAAATCAAATTATCACTTTTTTTTTATCACTTAAAGCAGCATAACTGTTTTTCTATCAAATATCTTCTAAAGAGATTTTCACCAAAAGATTCTACTCATTGAGTTCTTTTAAAAGGGTATAATTAAGGGATAGTTTGCTTTTGAAATACCTGAGACATTTTGACTCAAACTCTATTTTTAGCCACTACTTATCAACTTTTTAGCTACTTCAAGCTGCATAACTTTTTCTATCAAATATCTTTTAACAAGGTCTTCACCAAAAGATTCGATTTGTTGAGTTCTTTTAAATAGCCATAATTAAAGTATAATTTTTCTTTTAAATAACTGAGAAATTACGAATCAAAGTAAATATTTGGCATTACTCTCCATTTTTGACCCTACATTTTTTGTCATAACTTTTTTTCTACTGAATCAAATTTCGATTATTTTATGTCAAAATGTAGCTAATCACTGGTCCATCATAGCACAAAAATTAAATTAAGATTGAGCTAAAACTGAATTAGTGGTAAAGTATTAAATTGACTGCAAGTGAGTAAAAGTTTGAAACAGCAAATTATAACTTTTTCCATCACTTAAAGCTGCATAACATTTTTTCTACCAATATCTTTCCATCAAGTTCTTTGTTACCAATGTTTTGGCTACTTAAAGCTGCATAACTTTTTTCTATCTACTATCTTTTAAAGAGGTTTTCATCAAATGATTCTACTTATTGAGTTCTTTTAAAAGGGTATAATTAAGGTATAGTTTTTCTTTTAAATAACTGAGAAATTACGAGTCAATATCATGCATTATTCTTCCATTTTGGCCCTACATTTTTTTATAACTGTTTCTCTACTAAACCAAATTTTGATTATTTTATGTCAAAATGTAGCTTACCACTGGTTCATCATAGTACAAAACACCGAATTAAGATAGAGCTAAAACAGAATTAGTGGTAAAGCATCAAATTGGCTGTGAGTAAGAGTTGACCATAACCCATTAAGTCCCACTGTTCTATAAATAGGACACTAAATAAAAACATTAAACAAGCTATATCACATTGTCTCAGTATCCTATTTATAAGACACTGAGTATTTCCATTTCTACTTGAAGTAAAGGAGTTTTAATAATTATTTTTTTTTTCATTTTAACTTATTTTCAATCATCTGTAAAAATTTAAAAGTAATATTCTGAAATTTAAATACACTGGGACTTAATGGGTTAAAAATATTATTCACACGCTGTTGTGTGAATGATTAATTAGAAATCTTTTACACCTGACAAAAAGTTCTGGAAAAGTTAAGGTCATCAGTTTGGAAGTTCATCTTCTCAAGTACCAAATGTAATGGATAGGTAAAACTTCTGAAATGATTACTTTATAAAAAAAATTAGTTCTCTCCAGTACAAAAAAACAAAAATTTCATGACATCACAAAAAATAAATCTTTGAACAATAGCAAGCACGTTGGGAACAACTTGCACTGAACAGAAATAAATGACAATTGATAACTAGGGAGTTTCAGATAATACTAAAGCATAATGCCTGAAAACTGCAAGAAATTTAAGTATTTTATGGTAAAAGTTCCAAAGATAATCTTGCTTGCATAGTCTATGGCTACTTTACGAGGGACGTTCAATAAGTAATGCCCCTGAACCACTTGCAGTTGCTTGATCTAGCTGAAATTTTGCATGTGCAATTATATATATCTCTATAGATTAAGTGGCAAATTACAGCTCTGAACTAATTGTGGTTTCTGATTTACAGGTGTTTGAACTGAGTCAAATGTGAAATGGAGCCTGTTGAGTGTCGAGCAGTGATCAGGTTTTTGTATTTGAAAGGATGCATACCACGGGAAACTTTTGATGAAGTAAAAGTAACTTATGGTGATGATGCCCCATCATATGACCTTGTAAAACGCTGACATTGTGAATTCAAACATGGTCGGAACTCTGTGGAAACGGCTCCCAGATCTGGTCGCCTCACCATCTGCCATTGATGAGGCATCTGTCCGTCAAGTTGAGGCTGCCATTTTGGAAGATCGACGCATAACTATTCGCCAAATAGCCCATGAGGTCAAGATTAGTACCGGGTCTGTGGAAGCTATCATTCATGACCATATGCATATGCCAGATGGATTCCTAGGTTGCTCACAGAAGCAAGAACACGTCGAGTGCTCGAGGATGAATTTGGAGATGTGCCAAGAAGATGAGTCAAAATTTTTCAAAAGACTGATTACACAGGATGAAACCTGGGTCCATCACTATGATCCAGAGACCAAAGCCCAGTCAATGCACCGTGACTCACCTCCTCCAAAGAAGGCAAGGGTGCAGCCCTCTGCTGGCAAGGTCAAGCTCAGTCTTCTGGGACCAGGACGGAGTAGTGATGACAGATTTCCTGGCAAAGGGTACCACAATCGCAGGAGCCTATTATGCTTCACTTTTGAGGAAATTAAGAGAAGCTATCAAAATTAAGAGGCGAGGCAAGATCAGCAAAGGCATCATCCTCCTGCAGGATAACGCTCCAGTCCACATCTCGCGTGTCGCCAGATCAGAAGCACAGTCGTGTGGCTATGAACTCCTCCCCCATCCCCCCTACTCTCCTGACCTTGCACCATCTGATTTTCACCTCTTCCCAGCCATGAAGTTGTTTTTGAAAGGAAAGCGTTTCCCAGATGATGCAGCCTTGATTTCTGAAGACACATTGTGGTTGGAGGACCAAGCTGGGGTCTTCTACAAAAACGGTCTCCAGAGCTGCATCAAACAATGGGAGAAATGTGTAACTCTGGGTGGTTCCTATGTAGAAAAAGACTAATAACTGTGCCAAGTTTCGTTGCTCTACTGCTATGGGAAGTGGGTCAGGGGCATTACTTATTGAACGCCCCTCATACATTTTCAAAAACCAAACTTATCATCCATGAAAGATTACATATCGGGAGACCAACTTAGGATGCTCACATGCATACATTTGTCAAAAAGCTATAAAACAAAACTAGGGCATCTACAGGCCCATGTTAGAAATACTGTCAAATCTGTTACAGGCATATGACTGCAATGAGAAAGTCATGTTTTAAACTGAGTTGACAACCACAAGACAGACAACAAACTTATCCTACAGTCATATTAATTTCTCTCTTATTTAGAAGTAACAGAACTTTGCGATTCTATTTCTATGGACATAATTATCTAATTTCACGCTTTACAAGTACATGGGTTTTCCCATGTCTGGTATCTGGTTTATTTGGGCAATTCTTGTGGTATGTCAAAGAAATTTCTAACCAGGGAAGCAAGGAACATAGTGAGATATCTCTCATGACACTTTAACAGTGCAGTGTAGCTGATTTTCAAAGAAGAATCAATCCGTTACTTGCTTAATAGTTTATATATTGACACTTCTGTACAAAAGGGTAGAAAATAAATTTGGCCTCTGCAGGATTTGAACTTAAAATGCTAAGAGCAAAAACAATTACTGCCCTTTGTCTGATGCTCTAACGATTCAACCAATCAATTAACTTAATTATCTTGCCATATAGAGGAATATATAAACTCATACATTCACAAATATATATTTTATTTCAATTTTTTTTTTATTTCTTTTCTTCATTGAGTTCCTCATCACTTTCTTCTGAACTTTCAATTTTTTTCTGTTTATTTAGTTTAGAAATCAATTCTGAAAAAAAAGAGAATATAAAATTTTATAAATAAATGTTTATGTATACAGATATGTAAATATGCAAATGTTTGTGTGTGTGTTTTCCTATGTCATGCCCTTATGAACTACTACTGAACTGTCAAGGGATTACTTCTGAAAGATTCTTCTAAAGTCATCACATCTCAAAATGCCAAGAATTTCTTTTTAATTCCAGAAGAGATTGCAAAGAACTGCACTTACAAAAAAGTAATGAAAAAAACATACTAAATGAAATTACAAACACACATATACACACACACACACACACACATATATATATATATTATATATACTAGCATTATGACCCGTCGTTGCCAGGTCATAGTGCTAGTGCATGTATATATGTGTATATATATGTGTACATATTACATGTACATCTATATATATATATACATCTACACATAAAATACAAAATACAAAGTTATATCTTGATATCGCTAGTGATAACAATACTCAAAATATGTAACAGACTGGAATTGTAAGCCCGTCTCTTACAATTTCGATCGATTGTATCTTGTCCTCCCTCTTGTATCCAGCCTACCTCAACTTCTGGAGAGGGGGGGGGACATTTTTAATTTTTATCCGGCATGTCCTACGTCCCAGATATAAAGGTAAAAATAAAATATTTCCACTTTGCAAGTTCGAGTTGAGTACTCCCTTGCACGCTCCGTTGACTCGAACCTTGCTTCTATTGTGGCAAATTTACCCCTCTTTCATAGTCGCACCAAGACACTTTTCGATGGTGCTTTCCTCCAGGTGTTCAAATCTTCTTTTTTCTCTACATTGTATACTTTATAGACAATAGTCTTTTCTTTAGTTTAATTTTTTATTATCCATCTGGACTATTCCATTTCTGCACACTAATTTTATTTTTAATTTATTCCCATTCATGTGAAACCACTTATTCAAGTTCAAGTCATTGATGCAATTTTATACCAATTGCTATTTTTACTTTTGTTATGTTACGATTATATTATACTTTAGTTTGATTTTAATTATTACTTACTACATATAATTCAATTGTTATTATTATTTTTATTGTTAAAGTGAAAGTATCTGACATAAAATAGAGAAATATTTTTGTTTCAATTTTAACACGTAATACTGAAATAGTGGAGAAGATATGATATTGCTATGGGCTCGCTGTAGACAAGAAGTTGAACATTTTTTTGCCCACGAAACTACATGGACCCTAAGTAAGGCATTTGTAAAATTTGAATGAAATTGGTTGTGTAGTTCTCAAGTTTTAGGGAATCGTAGTCGAGAAGATATGATATTGCTGTGGGCTCGCCCTAAGCAAAAAGTTTAAAAATTTTTTTTGCCGATGACACTCCCTGGACCCTAAGTAAGGCATGTGTAAAATTTGAATGAAATTGGTTGTGCAGTTCTCAAGTTTTAGGGAAACACACAGACAGACAGACAGACGCATTCTCAGTTTTATATATATAGAGACACACACACACACATACATATATATATATATAATATATATATATATATATATATATATAAACATATATATATATATATATAAATATATATATATATATATATATATATATATAATAACAAAGGTGAAATTAATTAATTAAGAAGTAATCAGTAATTTCACCAAGTAGGATTTGGCATGAAAGGGACCATTTCATGGTAAGTTTAAGTAATACTATATAATTAGGGTTCAGCTACGATTTACTTCACCACATACCGAAGTTTAGAAATAGCAGTCAAAAAATCTTAGCTATTCCTTCTACTTTAAAGGGAGTTCCTAGAAAAACCAAAGCACTTGAAAACAAGCCACGTAGGCAAAGGGGAAAAAATGACAAAAATCATTCTATGTTAGGTTACCCACGGACGTGCGTTTCGGAATTAAGTCAGTATAAAGCATAAATAATAAATAATTATACCTTACCCGACTATTTTCGTCTCTTTAGCATAGGATTCCTCAATTATAAAATATAAATAATTGAATATTAAATTTGAAGGCACTGGAAAATATCTTTTCACCTAACAGTATCAGAAAGATCGTATTCCGTGCTAGTGCTGCCAAATTTAAAAAAATGAATGAGAGTACATCATGTTTTCAAGTGCTTTGGTTTTTCTGGGAACTCCCTTTAAAGTAGAAGGAATAGCTAAGATTTTTTGACTGCTATTTCTAAACTTCGGTATGTGGTGAAGCAAATCATAGCTGAACCCTAATTATATAGTATGATTGATTGATTGATTCTAGTTTCAGCTCATGAGCTGTGGCCATGCTGGGGCACCGCCATTTGGTGTTGCTACATGGTTTTACTTCACGAAAGCTTTTTAGCAACTGCCATTTGGTGCATGAGAGAGTTCGACGCAGCTGCCTTCATCTGCACCTCCTGCCGTGAAGTTGGTTCATCTGGGATACCTGACAGGAAGAGATCCAGTTTCATTTTAAAGACATCTGCATCCACCCCATGCAGGTCTCTTAGGTTCTTCGGGAGGATATTGAAGAGCTGTGGGCCTCGGAAGCCCAGGCTATCACAGTATCTTGTCCTACATCTTGATGGCAAATTTGGAGTCCTTGGTATTACGCAGTGGCGTCCGGTTCTGGCATTTGTGTGACTCTCGATGCCAAAGTTTGGGACAAGTCCTTCCAGATATATATTATGGCATATCTTTCTCGCCTACGCTCCAGGGAATAGAGCTTTAATATCTTGAGTCTTTCCCAGTAGCTCATATGCTGCACAGAGGCTATCTTCTTCGTGTAGCTTCATTGGATCGCCTCGAGCTCTGTGATCAACTTGACACTGGATGGTGACCATAACTGAGAGCAATAGTCAAAGTGGCTTAGGACAAGTGTCCTCCAGAGGACCATCATGGTTTCTTGTTCTCTTGTTCTAAAGGTTCTGAGAATCCAGCCAGCCAGCCGTCTACATTTTATTGCCAGTTTAGCAACATGTACATGAAAGGTCGCGTCATAACTCATGTGAATACCCAGGTCACGCACTGATTGTGCCTCTGGGATTGCAATCCCTCCGGGTCCAGTGTATTCATTGGGTATTGCATTCAGTTTTGCATGCTGATAGTATAAAGCTTGACACTTTTCAGCATTGAACTGCATGCTATTCTTTTCAGCCCACTTGTATGTTTCGTCCAGCTCACATTGCAGGTGCTTAGTGTCTTCAGGGTTCTGTATTGCCTGTGAAACTTTTGTATCATCTGCATAACTTGTGATCGTGGCTCTCTGCGTGGCTGAGGGCATGTCTGAGAGGGCCATTATGAACAGTAGTGGTCCCAAAACAGTGCTCTGCGGAACACCGCTCACTATTTGTGTGTTAATGGAAGTGGCCCCATTGGCTGCTACCACCTGACTTCTATTCTTCAGAAAGTCATGAAGCCATTCTCCCAGTTTTCCAACTATGCCAAGATCATGCAGTTTGTGACATATCATTCCATGATCGACTTTATCAAAGGCCTTTGCAAAGTCGAGATATATGACTTCCACATTTGAGTGGTTGAGCAGTTGTTTCAGCACCCAGTCATAGTGTTGTAGGAGCTGAGTTAAACAGCTTCTTCTTGGTCGGAAACCATGTTGGGTGTCAGGCAGCAAGTCATTTTCTTCAAGGAAGGTGATTAGTTTCCTTCTGACTATTCGTTCCATGACCTTGCTGATGTGTGAGGTGAGAGAGATAGGTCTGTAGTTCTTGGCCTCTGCTCTGCTACCACCTTTATGAATAGGACATATTTTACCTTCCTTCAGTTTTTTTGGAAGTTTGCCAGCTGCAAGGAAGCTCTGAAAGAGGATCTGCAGTGGTCTTGCTAGGACTCTCTTACATACTTTTAGGAGGATTGCCGGGAATACATCAGGGCAAATAGCTGATTCTGTTTTCATTTCATCTATGGCCTTTATTACATCGTCTTCCTTTATATCGATGTAATTTATCGTCGCCGCCTCTGATTTTATATCTGCAGTGGTAAAGAAGTCAGTTGGATTGGTGATTTTGAAATGCCCGAGGAGTGGAGTGAAAACACTCTTGAATTGCTCATTCAGTATTTCACTTACCCTCATTGGTTTTCTGTGAGTGTGCCATCCTTTCAAGGAGTGGCCCTATCCTACAGTGCACCATAGCTTTTCTTTGGCATACCTGTAGAAAGCTCTGGGGTTAGATTTTATGTTATCTATAGCCCAGGCTTCTTTGTCTGCTCTTTCCTTTTCATGGGAGAGTTGCAGACATTTTTCAATTTCCAACAGTTTTATTTTCAGGCGGGACTTTTCACTGCTTTCAATCTGTTTGTTTAGGCGATTTGAAATTTTGTACGCCGTCTCATTAAGATTTTCCTCTCTCTGGGGATTTTGTTCTTGTGTACAGTGGCCTTCTCTCTGGGACACATTTGTAGCATATGGCTTGCGTTACAGACATGAATTGTTGAAGTTTCACGTCGATGTCTGGCGAGGAGAGACATTTAGGCCAGTTTTGTTTGAGGATCTCTTTCTCAATTTGTTTCCAGTTTGCCTTATGGTAGTTCAAGCTGGAAAGATTCTGAGGGTTTCTTGTAGGCTGCATGTCCGTGCTCTCTTTTGGCCCATACATGGTCAGATCTACCATGTTGTGATCCGAGAGTAGTGTCGGTGTCACTTTCACATTATGGATGAGATCCATATTTTTGTGAAGCAGAGATCCAGTGTGTTACTTGCCCTGGTTGGTTGGAGTATAACTTGCTCCATGTACAGGGTGTTGATGAGGTTCATATATATATGTATATAATATATATATATGTATATATATATATGTATATATATAAATTATGTATATGTATATATATATAATAGTATATATATATT
>NW_021827564.1:0-27902 GCF_006345805.1 Octopus sinensis | reverse complement strand
GTCTATCTATCTACCTACCTATATATATATATATATATATATATCTTTCTATCTACCAGTCTGTCTGTCTCTCTGTGCCTGCCTACCTGTCTGGCTGCCTGGCTGCCTATCAATCTATCTATCTATCTGTCTGTCTGCCTACCTGTTTGTCTGTCTTTCTGCCCCTCTGTCTACCTGACTGTCTATATGTATGTATGTATGTATGTATGTATGTATGTATGTATGTATGTATGTATGTATGTATGTATATATATATCTGTCTAAATATATATATATATATCTGTCTGTCTGTCTATCTATCTATATATATCTCTCTCTCTCTCTATCTATATATATATATATCTGTCTACCCATAATCTCTTCGATCTATCTAATTATCTATCTGTCTATCTATATATCCATCTGTCAATCTTATCCCATCATCTTAATACTTGAATATAGACGTGTGTTCTCTTAATAATCTGTTAACCGTTTCACAAAGATAAATAATATTACTTCCACAAAATCCAGAGCAAATCAGTAAATAAATTCCTGTTGTTGTAGTTGTAGTTATTGTGGTTGTTGTTGTGTTTCTTATTTTTGTCTTCTCTTTTGCAGCCTCCTTTTTCATCTGCTGCTGAATCTACCATAACTCAGCGCCAATCGTATGAAATACAACATTGCAATTATATCTAAATTGAACGGAACCGCATCATTTGATCTTTCTACAAGCCAGCAATGAATACTTTCAACTCTAAATGGAGACTTTTATAGGATTAGCTTTGCTTTAGAGTATTACCAATGTTTTTGGTGAGTTCTTTCATTACTTTTTACTTCTTTGCAGCACAAGAAACACAGAGAAAAAGCGTTGTACCACACACACACAGACACAAATACACACACACACACACACAAACAAAAAACAGAATCGGTAAATCTGGTAGGATTTCTTATGAATTCAAGGAAAATATTTTGCTTAGAAAATAATGAAATTTTTCCCTTTCCTTTTATTATTTTATAAATACCAGCCATAATCACACTAAAACCTATTGAGTATCGATGTTCGTTCGCTTATTATCTGTTTTTTTTTATTTTGGTGGTGTGGGGGTGGGTGGAATTTTTGCGTAAAGAAATATCTTTTGTGGTATCCACCCCGCCCCTGATTGTTCCGTTGCCGTATTCATGTATTTATCATGTGCACATATTTGTTAACGCTTGTAATATTGGGCGTTTAACTTTCCCGATATTAATATATTTGGCAATTCATTGACTAACACCAATAGTTTTTATTATAAATCCTTTCTTTTATTTCTTTTTATTTCTCTCTCTCTCTTTGCTTTTCCTCCCAGAAAATTTTGGCCATGAGAATCAGAATCGATTTAATACGATGGTATATTATAGTTAGAGGATCTTTAAGATTACAGTTTGATAATAGATCGTCTATGAAATTCCTGGCTTGATAAATGGATTATGTGGTCGATGAAACGCAACGTTGAAGAATGGCAGAATCGAGAGGGAAACTAGATAAAATGCGTCACAGTTGTTTTTATTATTATTATTATTATTATTATTTTGTTACGTTATTATATACTCCGAGTTCAAATCCTCCTAGGATTGACTCTGCCGATATCATCTCGGGTCGAGAAATTGATTATCCTTCGAATGCTTGAATCAATAAAATTTGACCATTCGTTTTATGACGAAAACAAGGTTTTTTTTTCCTGTCTTAGGATTCATTATATATGCCAGAGAATGGATTTTGGCAATCGCTAGGGTATTGGAAAAAATGTTCGTAGTTCAATTTCCGCTGAGGCCGAATTTTGCTTTCATGCTCTCAGGGTCATTACAATAAAGTGCCACTTAAATATTAGGATTGTTTTATTTGATTAAACTCTCCTAATTATACAATATTTCGGGCATTGGAAGGCGGCGAACTGGCAGAAACGTTAGCACGCCGGCGAAATGCTTAGCGGTATTTCGTCTGTCGCTACGTTCTGAGTTCAAATTCCGCCGAGGTTGACTTTGCCTTTCATCCTTTCGGGGTCGACAAATTAAATACCAGTTACGCACTAGGATCGGTTTAATCGATAGACCACCTCCCCCAAAATTTCGGGCCTTGTGCCTAGAGTAGGAAAGAATATTTCAGGCCTATGTTAGAAACACCTATTGTAGGAAAGGAATTGTATGTAGCTTAGGAGAAGGATTAAATGCCTTCAAGCATTCGGTCGTGCCCCATCACATTCAGAGTTCAAATATCTCTGAATCTGGCACTCACTCATCCTCCCTGTATCGATAACAGACAACATTAGCGAAATAGTCCAGATAATTTGTGATTTTATAGCTGATGATTGAAACAGTACGATCGTGAATACAAGCGGTAGAATTGGGATTCCTCCAGAGAATCTCTAGAATAACGTTACTCGACAAGGTGCCTACCACGGGAATTAGGGTATTTTCACAGGTCGAGCCGCAACTTCACCATATTGGATGAGCACAAATTCGATTCTCCAGTTATATGATTAAAATGCCCTGCAATAGTAAGCACTTGGTTAAAAATACACATCCAGTAGTATATTGGATATTTAATATCCCTTTGATGGTTTCTTAAACTCTAACTCCTACAGATATATATATCACCATGATCACCGTGACCGACCAGGCTATCAGATGTTGCTACACATCGCTGGTCACAATGCACTTCGCATTGTTTTAGCCTTCAAATGACGCCACCCCGCTGGCTATGCGAGCAGGCCAACAGAAGAAAGAGTGAGAGAAAGCTGTGGCGAAAGAGTACAGCAGGGATCACCATCAGCCCCTGCCGGAGCCTCGTGGAGCTTTTAGGTGTTTTCGCTCAATAAAAACTCACAACGCCCGGTCTGGGAATCGAGACCGCGATCCTACGACCGCGAGTTCGCTGCACTAACCACTGGCCATTGCACCTCCACACAGATATATATATATATATATAATATATATATATATATATATATATACTATATACATATATACATATATACATATATGTATGTATATATATATATATATATATATAGATATATATATATATATATATAATATCTTTACACATATATATATATATGATATATATATGAAGAGAGGTTGAGAGAACGTGTTGTGTGTGTGTGTATGTGTGTGTGTGTGTGTGTGTGTCTGCATGTGAATGCATGAGCGGATTTTCGGCAATAAAAGTAGCCATCAGAAATAAACTTTGTTACAGTTATCCGGCTGGAGAAGGTGCTTCGTTGTAATGCTTAAAATGAGTCACGTGACGTTACATTGTTCCGGACCACCGTTAATATGAAGTGGCAAGTATCTGGCCATTCTTTTATTTGGGTTTCATTTCTTTGAATGAAGACACTTGAAGAAATTGAGACAATAACATTGGCATGACATCTCATTTGATTCAATTTTCTTGCCTTTATGCTAAATACACTCGAAAAAAATTTCGTTTCTTTACTCAGCAACCATTTTTAATTATTTGTTTATTTTATCTTTCCCTTCTCAGCTACTTGTTGTTGTTATTTTTTTTTTGTTTGGGGAAATTTTTCATATGATTTTTTATTTTATTTATTTATTGTTTTGTTCATTTATTTATTTTGTTTACACATCATTTGTTTATCAAGAGTAATTTTTCTTTATTTTTTTTTTGTTACTTTTTTATGTCTTCCAGACGCCTGCTCAGACAAACAAACTGCGATATGAACATGGCTAAAAACACAAAAAGATAAAAAAAGAAATGAATAATAAAGAATCGAAATATTAAACATAGAAAGAAGTATAGGGGTAAGGAGGTGACAATGGTGATGGAGATGGTGATGATGATGATAATAATAATAATAAAATAATTATAATAATAATAATACATAATAATCATAATAATAATAATAATAATGATAATATATAATAATAATAATAATAATAATAATAATAATAATAATAATGATAATAATAATAATAATAATAATATAATAGTAATAATAATAATATAATAATAATATAATAATAACTAATAATAAGAGAAGAAGAAGAAGAAGAAGAATAAAGAAGAAGAGATAAGAAGAAGAAGAAGACGAAGAAGAAGAAGAAGAAGAAAATAATAATAATGATAATGGCCTCCAGAACAAACAAGAGAAATAAAGGTGTTTTGCTTAGAACCGAGACGACAAATAGTTCGGTTTGATAAGTAAGCGAAAGGCGGAGAGGCGGAGACAGAGACAACAACAGACGACAGACAGACAGACAGACAGACAGACAGACGGTGAGGGAGAGAAAGTCAGAGAGGGAGAGTCGCATCGAAAGAAAGAAAGAAAAAATAAGAAAGAAAGAAAGAAAGAAAGAAAGAAAGAAAGAGGAAATGAATTAATGAAGAGGGAGAAAGCAATAAAGAGACAGAAAAAACGAATCGTATAGTTAGTTACCGATTAAGTTTCTTTGATATATATATATATATATATCATATATATATCTATATATATATATATATATTCTTTTATTCTCTTATTGTTTCCGTCATTTGACTGGGGCCATGCTGGAACACCGCCTTTAGTCAAATAAATCGACCCCAGGACTCATTCTTTTGTAAACCTAGCACTTATTCTATCGGTCTCTTTTGCATTTTACGCGGACGTAAACACACCAACATCGGTTGTCAAGAGATGGGGGGCCGACAAGCAGCGACACACAAATACATACATACATATATACACACACATATATATAAATAATATATATATATATATATATATAATATATATATATATAATATGTGTGTGTATGTGTTTGTGCGTGTGTGAGTGTAAGTGTGTGCACGTGTATGTGTATGAGTATGAACATTCGCTTAACCATACACACACTCCAGCATTACCATAAATATTAGAAACACCGGAATCCACAGAGATCAGATAATTGAACAACGAATGCGCGTGCGTATGCTCATATATACATATATTCATGAATATATATATATGCATCTATGCATGCCTGTATGTAGAATGTTTGATATATTACTGCCTTCATCTTAATGAAACTAAAACAGTCTGCTGTAGTCCCTGCGTACTCTTGACCTTTTTGACTAGAAGTAATCAGTTGAAGATATTAGAGACGAACGAATTAAAAAAAAAAAACAATATGAGGAATGGCTGTGTGGCAAGTAGCTTGCTTACCAACCACATGGTTCCGGGTACAGTTTCACTGCGTGGCACCTTGGGCAAGTGGCTTCTACCATAGCCTCGGGCCGACCAAAGCCTTGTGAGTGGATTTGGTAGACGGAAACTGAAAGAAGCCCGTCGTATATATATATATATATATATATATATGTACGTGTGTGTATATGTTCGTGTGTCTGTGTTTGTCCCCCTACCATCGCTTGACAACCGATGCTGGTTTGTTTACGTCCCCGTAACTTAGCGGTTCGGCAAAGGAGACCGATAGAATAAGTACTAGGCTTAACAAGAACAAGTCCTGGGTCGATTTGTTCGACTAAATGCGGTGCTCCAGCATGGCCACAGTCAAATGACTGAAACAAGTAAAGTAAAAGAGATTAATTAAGAAGGCAGCCATTTTAAATAGATATATTTTCCTCGTTAAGAGAACAAATGAAAAGCAATAAACATTATAAATTAACTATTTTTGTCAACAGCATATTCCAATATTTTTTATCATCCTCCAAAAAAATTATCATCATCCTTATCACCATCATCGTCTGCACATCATCAGTATCACCATCATCAACATCACGACCATGACCTTCAAAACCCACCACCCTAGTAGTAGTAGTAGTAGTAGTAGTAGTATAGTAGTAGTAGTAGTAGTAGTAGTAGTAGTAGTGGTAGTAGTGGTGGTGGTGCTAGTAGTAGTAGTAGTAGTAGTAGTAGTGGTGGTGGTGGTGCTAGTTGTAGTAGTAGTAGTAGTAGTAGTGGTGGTGGTGCTAGTTGTAGTAGTAGTAGTAGTAGTAGTAATGGTGGTGCTAGTTGTAGTAGTAGTAATAGTAGTAGTAGTAGTAGTAGTAGTAGTAGTGGTGCTAGTTGTAGTAGTAGTAGTAGTAGTAGTAATGGTGGTGCTAGTAGTAGTAGTAGTAGTAGTAGTGGTGCTAGTAGTAGTAGTAGTAGTAGTAGTAGTAATGGTGGTGCTAGTTGTAGTAGTAGTAGTAGTAGTAGTAGTGGTGCTAGTTGTAGTAGTAGTAATGGTGGTGCTAGTAGTAGTAGTAGTAGTAGTAATGGTGGTGCTAGTAGTAGTAGTAGTAGTAATGGTGGTGCTAGTAGTAGTAGTAGTAGTAGTAGTAGTAGTAATGGTGGTGCTAGTTGTTGTAGTAGTAGTAGTAGTAGTAGTAGTAGTTGTAGTAGTAGTAATGGTGGTGCTAGTAGTAGTAGTAGTAGTAGTAGTAATGGTGGTGCTAGTTGTAGTAGTAGTAGTAGTAGTAGTAGTAGTAGTGGTGCTAGTTGTAGTAGTAGTAATGGTGGTGCTAGTAGTAGTAGTAGTAGTAGTAATGGTGGTGCTAGTAGTAGTAGTAGTAGTAGTAATGGTGGTGCTAGTAGTAGTAGTAGTTGTAGTAGTTGTAGTGGCAGCAGCAGCAATAGCTGCAACATTACGTACCATAAAAACATAAACTATTTAAAAATAAACGATATAAATATAAGTCGGTTTTGAAGAATTACACGTTAATCTCTGGAAACCATTCTCAAATCACACGAAACTATATAATAACTACTTACTGTGGGAGAGAGTTTACAGTTACAACAATAATCCCTTTTGCAGAGATTACAGCTCGATTCTAGACGTATTAAATTAATCTCAATTCTAAGATATCTAAATACATTGCTACCTTATCTCTATATGGAATCATATTACATTGCTATATCAGTTATAATCGATGAATGACATCTGCCTCTCAGACTAATAGCAGTGGTGAATGATTTAGGAACTTCGCAGTGATCTTTTCTGATCACCCTTGAAGGAAAACTCTCTACCTACATGTAAAATTATACCCGTGTTTGTCTGTCTTTTTCAGTGTCTATTTCTCTGCAAATACTCCCTATTATACATCCATACATATATACGTACGAATCCATACAGATTTACACACACACACACACACACACATTAATATGTGTATATATATATATATATATATATATATATTGGTAAAAACGGTAAGATAACAAAAGAAAGAAAGAGACCTCAATATTATGTAAATAGAGGAATTTATCTGTAAATGTAATATGTGACAATTATTCGGTAGCCAAGATAACACTCTGAGTTTCGGATGCCGAGGTGGAAATCCACACCACCATCTCTTCAGTTATCAGATGGCCAGATAACTGAAGAGATGGTTGTGTGGATTTCCACCTCGCATCCGAAACTCAGAGTTTTATCTTGGCTACCGAATAATGTCACATATTATTTACAGATTATATATGTATGCTGTATGTATGTATGTATGTATGTATGTATGTAGTATGTTATTATGTATGTATGTATGTATGCATGTATGTATGTATGATTGTATGTATGTATGGTGTATGTATGTATGTATGTATGAATGTATGTATGTATGTATGTATGTATGTATGTATGTATGTATGTATATCTGTATACACACACATATGTATATGTATAGTGTATAAATTTAAACGAATATATATGTTTCAATGAGTGTGTCTGTGAGATTAAGTAAATGACAAGGAGACAGGAAATTATGTAATGTATTCCATTAGCTTACAGCTGTTTCTGCTACAGGGTGCAGTGCACATAGAGCTGAGTGCTTTTTTATCATCTGACAGGTTCCTCCACAAGAACCCAGACATAAAGAAATCAGCAACGAAAAATATAAAGTGAAAGAAGAATCTAAAATCTAGAAAGATAGAAAGAGAGAGAGGGGGGTAGACGGAGAGAAAGAAAAAGAAGGAAAGAGAAAGATGGACGAAGATGAGAAGATGAGGGAGATTGTAAAAGATAAATAAGGGAAAGGCCTGTTAATGTAGTGTTAGGGATTCTAACGATTCTACCAAAATTGACAATTACGGGCTTCTACAATACCTAAAACACCCTGGAAGGGTAGAAATATTGGGTATTTCGAATCCAGCTTTCAAACCAAGCTTTGCATTATCTGAACTGTCGGCTTCATGACTGATATCGAAATTCTTCAGGTTTCATGAAAGTAAAATAATAATAATGAAATTATTGTATACAGTGCTCAGGTGCACCACAACTTGTCAAAAGGTGCGTATAAAGTATATGCAGTAATGTACAAATGTCTGGGAAGTGAACAGTATATGAATCAGATACATGCTTGCGTGTGTATGGAGGGGAGGAAATCAGGTGTAGTGTTGGCGAATCTTAGGAAGCATGGAAGTTTTAAAGGATGCAGTGCTCTGATAACTAACAACTGATGCCGGCAGTTTGTTCCATGCTTCAGCAACTCTCAACGTGAAAAAATGTTTCCTAAAGTCATGGGAGCTGTGCTGTTTTCTGACTTTGTAAACATGTCCACGGGTGTTAGACAGGTGGAGTTTGAAACGGTGCTCAGAGTTATTGTCTATGAGATGGTTAATAATTTTATAAAACCGTGTCTGTGGATTTAGCAAAGAGCAAACATGAGAAAGCAAAGAATGATTTTAACACATCAATGACTAATTAACGCACCTCTGATGCCGGTCTAAAGGCAGTACCATTATCGTTATTCCATAATTCCTCGTTCCTTTGTCATTAGATTTAATTTCAATTTACTGATCCAATAATTTAGAATAAAACAATACTTCGTCGGTTAATGTCTGATTCATCTATACTAAGTCCTAACAATAGGTTATTACTTGTGCTATGCCTAAGCGAAATATGAATATTTGTGTGTGTGTGTGTGTGTGTGTGTGTGTATGTGCGTGTACGCCCGCACGTATTTATGTCTCTTTTTCTTCACTTCCCCTCTATATATACGCATGCACACAGAAGGAGAGGCACACGTAAGTATATTATGTTTGGGAATGTATATATGTGTGATATGTATGCCTGCGTATGTGTATGTATATATATGTAATATGTATGTATATATGTATGCATGTATGTATTATATATTATAAATTTAGACGCAGGAGTGGCTGTGTGGTAAGTATCCTGCTTCCCAACTACATGGTTTCGGGTTCAGTTCTACTGCTGGCATCTTGGGCATGTGTCTTCTACCAAAGCCTTGTGAGTGGATTTGGTAGACGGAAACTGAAAGAATCCTGTCGTATATATATATATATAATATATATATGTATGTATGTATCTGTAAATGTTTGTGTGTGGATGTTTGTCCCCCAACATCGCTTGACAACCGATGCTGGTGTGTTTACGCCCCCGTAACTTAGCGGTTCGGTAAAAGAATTCGGTAGAATAAGTACTAGGCTTACAAAGAATAAGTCCTGGCGTCGATTTGCTCGACTAAAAGCGGTGCTCCAGCATGGCCGCAGTCAAATGAATGAAGCAATAAATATATATCCATATACATATATATACATATACATACACACACACACACATATATATACCCACTCACATACACATATATATTCATATACAGTTATGTAAATATATATACATAAATATAATATATATGTATGCATGTATGTATGTATGTATGTATGTATGTATGTATGTATGTATGTGTGTATGTAACTATGTATATTAATGTACATACTCATATATGTTCGTTTTGTGCATGTACGTATGTATATAATCATATCTTTAAACACAAGCTCGTATAATTAGCATAATCTTTAGGCGGATAACAAGCTTTTGTTTTATTCCACATCACGGCTCTGTCGTTATCAAAACATTGCCAATTTTTCATCTATAATTTTGTATGTTTTTTATAGTTTTTATTTGCTGTTGGCAAGGATAGATTGTCGTCATTTAACTAAATTAAAATATAGGTTAGCTTCAAAATGGCGTCCATATT
This sequence comes from Octopus sinensis, assembly GCF_006345805.1. NCBI lineage: Eukaryota > Metazoa > Mollusca > Cephalopoda > Octopoda > Octopodidae > Octopus > Octopus sinensis. The sequence goes on along the minus strand of NW_021827564.1, from coordinate 17,971 downwards.
TGTGCAGTAAATTATGAGACAGTAAAGTATATTGCAAATGATTTCATAAATGAAGTTTGCTAACAAAATGCTTTAATTTCGTTCTGCATTTTTCAAACATAAGATTTTATGTTAAGGTGATTGTGAAATTGTATAACAAGTTAAACTTTCAAAATAATCTACTCTACTTTCTAACAGGAATATTAACCAAATTACCTTTTTAAACTTTTGAGAAATTTAATTGCGTTTTAATTTGAAACATGATCAGTATATATAAATATATATATATATATATATATATATGTGTGTTGTGTGTGTGTGTGTGTGTGTGTGTGTGTGTGAATTTCCTTAATAGGCTCCTGTGCGTCCTGTGGCCCATAATTTAACAGCGGGAATAGATTAATATATGTATATACAGGGTGTCTCCAAAGGAAGGCAACCAGCTTTTTTCAGTTTTGCCAAAGAAAAATATTGTTATATTTCAGGTCCGAGCGTTGCAATGAAACACAATTATGGCATCATCACATTTATTCGATATGACCACATCTGTTTCGAATTTCTGCCTTAATTCGAGGTGGAAATGCTTCACTCGCAGCACGCAGCTGTTCTTGTGGAATCAGAGCCCTTCCTTGGTGCAGTTTTGCCTTCAGAGCGTCGAGCGAAATATGAGGAGTACCCGAGACCTTCGTCTTCAAAGTAGACCAAACAGAAAAATCCAACGGGTTGAGATCGGGGCTTCTTCAGAGCTATATACATCCTTGCCTGTCAACGACGGAATGATTTTCTGAATCCAGTGTTGGAGCTGTAGGATGATGCGGAGTCCTGTTGGAGGCTCCAAGGTGCACCTTGAAAGTGTTAATTCTCCTATTGAAACAGTTCGGCTTTCAGAATGTCGCTAATGTATCGCTGGATGTTAATTTTAACACCCCGAGGGTACAAAAACGAGGTGAGACCTTCCAGTGGCTTTCAAAGCCGCTCAGACCATAATTGACTGTGTATTTTCACATCGGCCGTCTACTTTCGACGGTGCTAGATCCACTCCAACGACGTTTATTTTGGTGGTTTACTCTCTGTTCGATGTTAAATTTCACTTAATCAATGAACATCAAGTTGGGCAGCGTGCCTTCAGCAATCTGCTGCAGGATAAGATGGTTTCTCTCCAGTCTCGTGGCCTTATAAACTCGCGTGAGCTCATGACGGTGGATCATCTTTTAGAGATGTGTCCTTCGATCCTCCTTCAGCACTTGCTACATCGATGTTCGGCTTTTTGAATTGCTGTGGCAGCCAGTTTTCTGACGAAACGACGAGGATTCTGCCGTATCATTTCTCTCATACCTTGATAAGCTGAAGAGTCCTCACACTTCATTGTCGGCTACATCCAGGTCGATCAGTGGTGCAACCAGTCTCTTGAAATTTCTTAACAATTTTCTAGATTGTTTTTCGATTAATTTTAATCTTTTTTTGGCTAGAGTTGTATTACTTTTGCCTCCATTTGGCAGGTTATCATTGTATTTCGGTCGATAACTATTATTTAACTAGCACTATGACCTGGCGTTGCCGGGTCATAATGCTAGTGCATGTACAACTGCGTGCGTACACGCGAGTACTGTCCAAATCTCCGACCAATCACATACAGCTAGCTGGCATTCAATTGGCGTATCAAGTTTCGGGCATTTTGATTGGGTTTTGAATAGAAAATTCACAAAAAAGTCACTTCTATTGATTTTTTAATGGCTTTGCAGGGTGACTGGAGAAATGTAAAGATGTGCACGACCACCCTTGGACGGTTTTGAATGACCATAGAAAGTGCAAGCTCTCTAACTGAAAAATTGTGGATTTGTATAAAGGACACGCCCTCACGAGCATTTTGCCTTTATATATAGAGAGATTTATAAATCTGAATTTATTTAGCCTGAAACAAAAAGAAGACGCACTAAGCTTTTATACTGATGTGTAATTATCATATTTATTGATAGTTATTAAAGCCCGAAACTTCAGTTGCTTTAATTTCGGGACACCTTATATTTATATATATGTAAGGTTCCACATATTTATTTTCTTGCAGCTTACTCTGTTATGATCAGCTAGAATTACTGTTTGGCGGTGAACCTTCGGCAAAAATTACGCAAATAATTTTTGCGTCTAACTAGAAATTTATTAACATGTTATTAAGTAGTAAACCCTACATTATGCCCGATCTCTTGTGAAAATAAATACGTTCTTCCCTCATGAACTACTAATTACGAATGAAATATCATTTCAACACTCAACTCAAAAGTGCTCCCCACCGCAAAAAAAAAAATGCCTTCGTCAGGATAAATACGAATATAATTCAGAATATTTATGCATTAATATGAGATTTGACTATTTCAGAAAAAATATAAATATTGTTGAGCAAGATTTATTATAATTTATTTCCATTACGATAGAGTTCACACATCTGAAAAAAACCAATATTTTCCGCTGGACCACTAAAGGAAGTGGATGTCCGCCATATTTCTTAGAATATTGACCATTATGAATTGAGAATGTAACATTCTTTGAAAGTGATGAAAAGCCGTAGAAAATTTTGTGCAATAAATATATTAAAATAAACCTCATTAAGAAAATAAATATTTGTTTGATAAGTAAACAATGGCAGCGGAGTGGAACATTGACAGGCAGATCACAAGTTCAGTGAATTATATTAGATAAAAACAGTCTAAAAACCAAAAGATATAGATGAAACCACCGCCCCAATGAATCGTAGTTTTCCATTCATTGTATTGTGACATTTATATCAATTCAGGATTTTAGATAAAATGATCCGCCTTCCAATAGAGAATAAACAATCTAATAAACAAATACGCATGTCTATACACGTTTATCTATATAGGTATGAGCATCTTCAGGTATGTATATATGTATATCATGTATGCATATGTGTGTGTGTGCGTGGTGCATTTGTATATATGTGTGTATATGTACACATACATATATCTCTCTATATGTAAACGGTAAAATGTATGTGTGCGTGTCCTTTATACAAATCCACAATTTTTCAGTTAGAGGGCTCGCACTTTCTATGGTCATTCAAAATCATCCAATGGTGGTCGTGTACATCTTTACATTTCCCCAGTCACCCCGCAAAGCCATTAACAATCAATACAAGTGACTTTTTTGTGAATTTTCTATCCAAAACCCAATCAAAATGCCCGAAACTTGATACGCCAATTGAATGCCAGCTAGCTGTATGTGATTGGTCAGAGATTTGGACAGTACTCGCGTGTATGTGCGCACACACGCAGCTGTATATGCATGCACTAGCACTATGATCTGGCAACACAGACATTTAAATTGATAGGGTTTTCCTAAGGATATGGGCAGTAGTTATCAGATTTCTCTGAGACATGGTTCTTCTGGAATTTATCTAGATGTTTCTGACATCCCTTTCTTATCATACCTAGAGCACCCACAATAACAAGAACAGTTCTCGCTTTAAAAGGCCACATCTTTTGTATTTCAATTTTGAGATCCTTATATTTACTTAATTTGTCAAATTCCTTCACAGATATATTTTTATCAGTGGGAACACTTACACCTATTGGCGTACAAGTCTTTTCTTCCTTGTCTTTAATAATTATGTCTGGTCGATTAGCCTGGATCGTTCTGTCAGTGTTGACTGGAAAATCCTAGAGGACAATGACTGGCTCAAGATGAAGTTCATAAGAGAAAGTAGGATTCCTGATTTTGTAGCGCTTAAATATTTTCCAATGTAAATACCGTCCTACCCTATCATGGCGATTTTTGTATTCGTTTAGTGTCAGCACAGGACACAATATATGGTTTATTGTTTCATCAAATGTATCGCAGAGTGTGAATTTTGGGTCAGAACCGTTTTGAAGAACGTTAGCCTGGTAGTTTTCTCTGTAAGCAAGCTTGCTCTTGTGCTGCCAATATGAAACCTTCAGTCTCTGCTTTCAGTCCTGAACTTCTCAGCCACTGAGGGACTGTTGTTTGGTCTACATCAGTATTTCGGCTTCGAAGTATATACTGTCCAAGCAGAGGTTTCTGACTCCACTGCTCTTCATTTTGTTTCTCCCCTTTCGTTTTTGCAGTCTGTTTGATCCGTTTTACTTGTTTGATTACAGTGGTTTCAGGTTCTTCATCTATTTCAGGGTTAATACCAAGTCCCTTGGCGAATTTGCAAGCTTCCTTGACAATAGATTGTGACTTTTTACTACCTTCGTTTTTGCACACAAGCCGCAGCATCCAGTCCTCTGTACTAGATAAATGCTTGTTCATCGTTATTGTGGAGGTTTTATAGCACAGTTCTAACTGCACCATTCTCTTCTTTCATTACTTTTAGGTAGGTAGGTACAGATGATCAACATCTGATTTTGGGTGATGCATGTTCTTAGATGTTAGCAGTTTCCTTGTCTTCTTGTCCAAGAATTGGAGCTCTGTATAGGACTACTGGAAATTCCATGGTGTTAATGGCTACGGTGCGATTTTTGAAGTTGATTTCAGTTTTTAGTATGAGACTTAATCTTCTGTAATACTCCTTTCTTATTTTTTCCTTCATGGTAACATGTATACCGTCTCCTTTGTTTATCCCCAGATATTCATAGCCTCCTAGTGGGTCAAGCTCCTTGACAGTAGTGTCGATATCTAATTTAATGGAATCTGTTTGTTTGCGCGTGCCTTTTACAAAAGTTACTTTAGAACACTTAGCAAGGCCAAAATCCAGTTGTTAACAGTCTACAACGTCTCCAAAATTTCTAGCAAAAAGATTCAGATCGTCCATATAAAACAGATGTTTTATTGTCGTATTGTAAACTTTATATCCATACCTGAGTGTTATTTAGTTCGTTTGAGAATGAGATTGGTGCCATGCAAAAGAGTAATGGAGAGAGCGAGTTACCTTGAAAAATGCCTCGTTTGATATTGATGTTGTTAGAGTGGTTCATTCCATTACTATAGTTTAGAAGGAGACGCGTTTGGCCATGCTACCTATTGAGAATTTGGAGATGACAGGAGAGATCTTATATATCTCACGGGCCTTGTGTAACCAGTTATGTGGGACACTATCAAACTCTATCATGTAGTCTATCCATGCCACACTTAGATTCTTATTTTTGCTCCGGCAATTCTCTACAATCATTTTATTTATGAATAATTGATCTTTGCAGCCATAAGAATTCCTTTTACAACCTTTTTAAGCTTGGTGAGGGATAGAGTTCTGTTCCAGGAAAGTGGGTTTTTTAAAAATCGGACTGAATTTTATTTTCTTTTTGTGTGTCTGTGTGTCTCATTTCTCTAAAAGAGTATTCTAGTTCCATGACAAAATCTAACCTTAAAATGTATACGTTGAAGAAGTGCAACACCAACTGACAAATACCAGCCAGGTTTCTCCCCCACCCCACATACACACACAAAGGAAGAAAGCTATGGAAATCTTTAGTTCCTTCCCTCAATCTTTCTTCATGAGGAGACAATATACAGGGTTAGATCCATATAATTCTTCGTTCTTCGAAATGGTCAATTCCAATGGTTCTAAACCGGGTTCCATATAAGATTTTGCGGTGTCCACACGACAAAATAGCAAATTAGGGATCCACGATAGTAATTTAAGGGCTTCTGAGGAAAATTTGCTTTAGACGTATGTATTGGTATGAATTGACAGAAACAGTCGGGAATTTTTTTCTCTAACATAAAGAAACTTTATTCGCCAATGCGGTATTGAGCCCTCAAGCTCATTGGTCTACATTTACGTATATATACATTTACGTATATATACATTTACGTAATATTATAGCTTTTAGGCTACTCTCACAGATTATCCATTTTCAGTGGTGAAGGCATGTGCAAGATCACGCACGCACACACACACCCATGCACACACAAACATACATACGTATATATAAGGACACCTACATACAAATTTTATCAGATTTGACAGACATCTGAAAGTTTTGTTTAAAATAACATTCGATATTTATATAATCTATATATATATATAAATGTATGTATATTTGTTGGATGGTTCGATTAGGTTTACCAGAGATAATACTGTAGTCTTTTAGAAATATGAATACCGATACGAAGTGGCTGTCAGAGATGAAGAACATACGGCCATGATGTATTATAAGTTTGTCAATGGCCAATCATTGAATCTTTTATCGTAGTCTCAGACAGCATAAACAAACAGGAGCGGTAATGTCAACAGCAACAACAAAAATATTAAGCCGCAATGATAAAATAAATCGGCAAGGAGTAGGGACTCAATAACAAGCTTTCTCATTTATATCCTTCTCCTCCTCCTCATCATCATCATCAACATCATCAGCATCAACAACAACACCGGCGTCATCATCATCATAACTATAATCTTCAATTTCGAGGGAAAACTTCCCGTGCAGAGAATATAATTTAAAAAAAAAAAAAAAAAAAAAACAAGAAAAAAAAAAACAGAAAAGAAATTTCTTACTTATGTCGCAATGCTGGCAATTTTTAACGGAGTAATGAGTTTATACAATCAATTTGTGGCAAGTAATTGGTACTTAAAAAATATCGATCCCCGAAGGATCAAAAGCAAAGGTGACATTGGCGGGATTTGAACTCAAAAAAATAAATGCATTTATATAAGCTTAAATAACACACACACTTACATACACACACACTTACATACACACACACTTACATACACACACACTCATATATATAAAATCTAGAACGAACACATGTAGAGAAATAAATAAATATCCAACTAAATTAAACGATAAACATCTAAAAGCACACAAACACACAAAACTAACAGCTGACTTGGAAGGAAACCGTTTTCAATCTAGGAATAGGAGCAACTCACTAATAAGAAATACTTGAACAAATCGACAACTAGATACCTCAAAGAGACTTCTATCCCTCATCGAAGAAACTCGACCTACGGAATTCCAGCGTATTTACCCAGACAGGATCCCCACCCTATCTCAAAGATAATTAAAAACCTTGTCAATTTATACCAACGACGAAACCCGAAATACGTACTTTCAACCAATTTCCGAAAACAGCAAAACCAGCCACCCAACAATCTTAATATCTATTTCTTTATTACCCACAAGGGGCTACACAGCAGGGGGGGGGGACACACAAGGACAGACAAAGGGATTAAGTTGATTACATCGACATCAGTGCGTAACTGGTACTTAATTTATCGACCCCGAAAGGATGAAAGGCAAAGTCGACCTCGGCGGAATTTGAACTCGGAACGTAACGGCAGACGAAATACCGCTAAACATTTCGACCGGCATGCTAACGTTTCTGCCAGCTCGCCGCTTTAATATAATATTAATGTAATCAATAGCACAAATAGTTTCCACCAACCAGATTGCAGCAAACAGTTTTTAGACCGAGTGGGGAGAAACAGGGACACACATTGGAACAAAATATACAGGAGAAAAACCAATTTATCGAACAAAACAAAAATCAGTATTTTTTCTTTCTTTTCTTTTATTCTTTTACTGTTTCAGTCATGTGACTGTGGTCATGCTGGAGCACCGCCTTTAGTCGAGCAATCGACCCCAGGACTTATTCTTCGTAAGCCTAGTACTTATTCTATCGTTCTCTTTTGCCGCACCACTAAGTTACGGAGACGTAAACACACCAGCATCGGTTGTCAAGCGATGTTGGAGGGACAAACACAGACACACAAACATACACACACATATTGAAACAAAAATATATATTTCAGAATAATTATTTCTTATTTGATGACGCCTACTATCGTTAAAAATGCGGGATTGCGATGGAAACGAAAGCAGCCCCTGTTCTTGCGAACCTAATAATGGGATATTTTGAATTACCATATATAAAGTGTCACTGCAAAAATATGGACATCCATTTCACCATTATATAAGAGAGAACTAGAAAAGATATCTGGATGACTACGTTATCATTTGGAATGAAACCATTGATAAACTTTTGGAATTTAAATCAATACTAAATAATATAAACTCTAGCATTCTATTTACTATAGAAAAAAGCAAAGAATAGCCCCCTTTCTTAGATATTATGATTAAAAAACCAAATTTTAACTGACATTTATCATAAGGCAAGGGACTCGAAACAATATCTTGTGTTTAGCTGATGCTACCCGAAACACATCAAAAGGAATAAACCCTTTAATTTAGCAAAAAGGATTTGCACAATAGTGTCAGATAGAAATACGCAAGGCCTCCGTCTTCAAGACCTCAGAACAATACTAATTGAGAGACAATATCAACTCTCACTTATAGGCGATGGAATTAAACGAGTCAAGAAATCAGGCATTAAAACGCTAAGTGCAACAAAACGTAACACCTCATCTCAAAATACTACTGATTATGTCAATGCGCAACCCTAGAGACAATGAGGCATACAGCACTATTTTACTCTTTTACTTGTTTCAGTCATTTGACTGCGGCCATGCTGGAGCACCTCCTTTAGTCGAGCAAATCGACCGCAGGACTTACTCTTTGTAAGCTTAGTGCTTATTCTATTGGACTCATTTGCCGAACCGCTATGTTACGGGGACGTAAACACACCAGCATCGGTTGTCAAAGCGATGTTGGGGGACAAACACAGACACACAAACATATACACATATATATATATATATATACATATATATATGTGTGTGTGTGTGTGTGTGTGTGTGTGTGTGTGTACATATATACGACGGTTTTCTTTCCAGTTTTTGTCTACCAAATCCACTCACAAAGCTTTGGTCAGCCCGAGGCTATAGTAGAAAACACTTGTCCAAGGTGCCATGCAGTGGGACTGAACCCGGAACCATGTGGTTGGTAAGCAAGCTACTTACCACTCAGCCACACCTGCGCCTATTGTACTATTGAACAAAATTTACCTATGCTCACTAGGGATCCAGAAATGAACAACATTCTGATAACACATAAACCCATCAAATGCAAAATGCAACACAAATCGCTCAAAAGACATCTGACAAACGCAAAGCTTTATACAAGAACCACGAAACCAATGGTTTATAAATGTGAACTTCTAAACTATAGAAGCAGGCTTGGAATTCCTATTCAAGCGAAGAGGGAGGTTCATAATTAAAACTAACTTCACTTATGCCTCCGAGAATTTAATTTATCTTGTGTGTTGTTCAGGTTGTAGACATAACAATATAGACAGACAAGTATGACACTTAGACAGAGAACCACACTACATAAAGAACAGATCCGTTCACCACAGTACAGACAGATTCCTTTGAGTGGACACATAAAGAGATGTGAAGGTAATACCCAACCAAACTTCACAGTTTTCCTCATTTACCATTGAAAGAAACAATTTCTGCACAAGAACATTTGAATAAAGAAAATTTATTTATCGAAAAATACAGAAAACGCTTATCTATGAACGCATAACCAACTTTGCCCTCAGTATATATTTTAATTCATATTCACATACACATCACTGTAAATATTTCATCTCAATACTTTAGCTTTGAGTTTTTGTATATTTATTTACCCCTCCCCCTAAAATGAGCTATTACCGCCCCTGTCCCGAATAATACCAATCCCCAATTACCTCCCCAATAGGGGATTCATTTCATTCCCAAACCCTCATACATAAGATGGACTAAAATCTTCTTAAGAAAATGCGAGACTACAAAAATTTCATTGTCATAATTAGCGAAAGCGAAACCGGTCGACAGACACAATACTCTTTCACTTATAAGATATATCAAAAATATATGTATTAAAGCTATGTAAACTGTGTGCATTTTCCTTCTTTTAATTTATATATATATATATATATATATTGAATTACAACTCAACGTAGATAATACATACATACACATACATACACACACATATATGTATATTGCCATTTATGACTATATATATATACTCATTCATGACTATATATGTGTCTGTGTGTGGGTGTGTATGTGTATGGGTGTATATATGTACATATAGCTTTTCTTGTCATTTCAACTGTTATACACTCAAACATACATGCTGTTGTGTCCGCTCACACACCCATATACAGACGCACTGTTGTGTCTATATAAATACCATAGTATTCTAATACGTGAACATTTCACTGACTTACACAACACCAACACACAAACATTCACCAAGTCAGCTCACAACACTCTTTGCGCATGTCTAAAATTCCCGTCAGCCCATTGAGCTCCCCTACTCTCCTCTGTTCAGAAACCACATATCCTTCCATTCCCTTTGTTCATCTTATAACTAAGATCTCAACAACCAACAGTTCACGGAATCATTTTTCTTTGTTTTACTTTTCGTTTTTCACTCATCTCTCTCCCTCCCTCCCTCCCTCTCTCTCTCTCTCTTCTTTATCTTTCTCTCTCTCTCTCTCTCTCCCTCTCTCTCTCTCTCTCTCTCTTTCTTCTTTCTTTTTCCACAGGGCTTGTGCCCGAATCACCGATAATTCTCCTTTTTCTCTGCTGCATATACTTACCTACCTACCTGCCTACATACATACATACATACATACATACCTGCCTGCCATACATACATACATACATACATACATACATACAAATAAACAAACATACATACATACACACATCTATGTACATATGTACGTTTATATGTATGCACGTATGCATCATGTATGTGTATATGCATGTTTGTATATGTGTTTGTATGTGTGTATAAATGTATGTATGTATATATATATATATATATATATATATATATATTGCTTTTATTCATTCATTCATACAAATGCCACGTTTACTCTGGTGGCTGACTTTCACCGAATTCTTACCAGTCTGAATGTTACTTAATTAATTCATCTCAGTTTCCTTCCTCCTCTTTTCCCTTCTTTCCTTTCTTCCTTTATTCTTTCTTTCTTCCTTTCCTTCTACTTTCATATACTTTATACTTTATTTTAAGTTTCGCTTATCTTCTCTTGAATACGCATTTTTCTTTAATTCCGTCTTTTTTTTCTTCTTCAAAAATAACAATACACACATAATATAATCAAAATGCTGACAGAAGAATCAAATTTTTGAGGACAGACATTTTTAGAGAGCTGTATATATATACGTGATAAAGAAATATCAGTTCGCCTTTCTGTATTATATAACACACCCATTTTCACGACACCACTTAGCTAACATAAAAGAACATAAACAAACAAACAAACAAACAAATAAATAAATACAATGTTTGATGTGTTTTTGTTTTTACATATTGTTTACAAATCTGACAACTAACTGTAGATATCTTGGACAGATTACAACAGATTTGAAAATGTATTGACAATGAAAGCAAATCAGAAACTGGATGCCAAAAATATAATGGTAAAATATCTATTTTGAAGGAAAAGAATGAAAAAAAACACAAAAACAAGAAAAGAAGCAAGCGAAAAAGACATTCTCAAAAGCGGGGGAAAAAAAATTATTAAGGAACTGAAGATTGTGGAATAGTTTAAAATAAAAACTGTAATATGCGTGGGTATAGTTGTATCTGCAATAATATTTATATATGAAATGTATCGTTTATTTGTCTGTAGATCTGAATGCGGCTGAGAATGTGCGTGTCAGAAATGTTTTGTTTTTTTTCTTATCATATGTGTGTGTGTGTTTGGATGTGTGAATGAGTGTATCCATGTGTGTGTGTGACTTTGTAGCTATGTAGCTACTCATGACGTAAGAGTTGACATCAGTGTTCCTTTAAATAAGATTAGTCTTATTATAGAGTGTATGTGTGTGTGTGTGTGTGTGTGTGTGTGTGTTGTGTGTGTGTGTGTGTGTGTGTGTGTGTGTGTGTGTGTGTGTACGTGCGTACATATGAAGTTATTTAAAAATATGTTTTGTTGATATATTGGCTAGACAATGTCACAGAAATATCTAAAATTCTATAGAATGTTGTTACTTTGTCAATTTGTCTTTATTTCTGTAGAGAAATTTGACTTTGAATCACTTATAGCTTTCGGTTTTTTTCCCTTGAACTTTACATTCCACTCCCATCAGAGATATTGTTTTTTCTTTGGTTTTCTTTGCGCTTTTGTCTTTTCAATTGATACTTTCGTATAATATCATTCTGTAGTCAATTTCGTTTAACAAGTTTCTTCAATAAGAAATAGTAACAAGAATGTCAAACTACTGAAGAGAAATCCTTGGAATAGTCTGTTCTACATTCATGGTAAGTATATTCTTTTAAGTCCTTTTGTCCAACCTCATTATTTTTCTTGTTGATCCTACAATAAAGAAATAACTCACGACGGAGTTTAACAAGTCGAGTTTTACTATAATGCCATCCTCAAATACTTTCTCAAATATTAAGTGATTCGAAACATTTCATGTTTTAACGAAATTATCTTAACATATTTAATCATGAGGAAGTGCTTTATACACAAACTTCACGTTTCTTGTATTGAGTACATCTAGTTCTGTCTGTATCAATGATGCTTGCCACAGAAATATTTTCATCTTTTATTTCTCCAACTAAATGAAAAATATAAAAAAGATTTTTCTTTTAAAAATGACAAGGTAGACACAGAAATTTAATGTAAGAAATTTCGCTCGGTTTTGCGTAGACAACAGCAGTTATGGAAAAAACTCATTTTTCCTGCGTATTTTCCTCTGCTTATTATTGTGCTGTTGTCAATAGAAAATTGGCAGTTTATATAAAAAATTATAATAATAAAAGAAAAAGAAAAACATTATCAGCAATCTTTTCTTCTCTATGTGTTAAATGGAAATAAGTTGTACAATGAAAAAAACATATCGGCAGATGTTATAGAAATCCTAGATATTGTCCGTACACAGTATGAAGATTGATCTATTACCGATTACGTTTGATTAATAACCTCGATAGAGAACTTTCCGTTCGTTGTAAGATTATGACAAAAACTGGTGTTCTTGACAAAAAAATAATAATTTGTATTGAAATATTTTTGTAAAAGATGAAGATTATGAAAAACATTTTTTTAATTCTTTTGCGATGAATATCTAAATATAATATTTTTTATTTGGCCAGCTGTTTATCTACGCAGCGATTTATATAGCTATGACTTTTCATTCTGTTTTTGCGATACTCGTTGTTTTTAACAAATAACTAATTAATAAAATATGAGATAAATAGCTTAAAATGCGTGATTGGTGGAGTAACGATATTAAAGCTTAACACGAAATCATTGAAAGCTTAAGGCGACTAATCTTCCACTGACGTTGATTCTTCTCAAGTCCTTCAACAGGTCATCTTTATTCATGTAGCTATTTCTCTTTTAACATATTATCACTGTTATAAAGCAACAATTAGAAGGTTGGAGTGCTTCATCGACTTTTTGGTAATTAAAGTTGTTCCAAACCTTCAGGATTCCAGTTCTTACTTACTTGTACTTGTGGCGACATTCACCCTGGGCGGGTTGAGTCGGCTTCTCCTACCACCAACCTCGAGGCATCTCGAACCATGGCAGTGGAAGAGGTTTTGTGGGGAATATGAATTTCACAAGCGGTCCCCAACAATCCCGCATGTAAGACATCCTGTTTGCCGCAGATTGTCCGCAGACGCAGCGACAGAACGACCGAGGAGCCGCCGGTTGCCGAAACAGACACTCTGAGGATTTTCCGTCTGCCGGGTTGTGGCCCTAATACCACTCGGTGTCAGACCAATCCGCCTTGGGTGGCCCTACCAGGAACCGACGGCATAGCTCTGACACTACCCGTTGCCAGCGTTCCCAGAGGAGGGGATGGATTTTGGGGGGATTCCAGTTCATAGTAATATAACTGTTTTCTTTACTCTTTTACTTGTTTCAGTCATTTGACTGTGGCCATGCTGGAGCACTGCCTTTAGTCGAGCAAATCGACCCCAGGACTTATTCTTTGGAAGCCTAGTACTTATTCTATCGGTCTCCTTTGCCGAACCGCTAAGTTACGGGGACGTAAACACACCAGCATCGGTTGTCAAACGATGTTGGAAGGACAAACACAGACACACAAATGTATACACACACACATATATATATATTTACATATATACGACTGGTTGCTTTCAGTTTCCGTCTACCAAATCCACTCACAAGTCTTTGGTCGGCCCGAGGCTATAGTAGAAGACACTTGCCCAAGGTGTCACGCAGTGGGACTGAACCCGGAACCATGTGGTTCGTAAGCAAGCTATTTACCACACAGCCGCTCCTTCGCCTAGTCATATTTAACATATTGGAGCGACAGTCATTTATAAAATTAAATAAACTTCATGGTTAGGTAGTATTTAGCATGAATATTAGAAGTTCATCATATAAATTCAATTTGTCAAAATATTTTCGTCGCTTTCAGACCGCGACCTCTTCACTGACAAAGCTTCGTTGCTGCACGGTCTCAAAGCAACAAAAATATTTTGACAAATCCAATCTAAATGTTGAAATGAATCTAACGGTTTTTGTGTGTTTCTTAAATGGCTTATAAACATCTTCCACGCTGCAATTGTTTTCGTTCTAGCACATGATCTCAGATCAAGTCACTCGCTATGCAAGTATATCTCCGTAATTTTAGAATCAAATTCAGGATAAATTATTATTTCTGAAACTTTTCCTTGAGCTTTCAATATGACTATTGTAACTAAAGCAGTAAATGAATTTTCTGCAATTGTATAACTCATAAATGTGTGCCACATCCATTTAGATATATATCCTTTGGTAATATCTATCCGCTCAGGGTGAGCAGAGTATATGGATCAATAATATTGGTTTCAAGTCTTAGCGCAAGACCAGCAACTTTGGAGGAGGGTGAAACTCGATTATACTTATTTTATCGTCCCCCAAAAGGTTGAAAAGTCAACCTCGACAGAAATTGAACTCAGAACTGCTATACCGCTATGCATTTTGTCCGGCGTGATAACGATTCTGTCACCTCACCTGCCTTTAAAACGCATCAGAAATTTTGTTTCAGATTTTGACAGAACGCCAGATATGCATCAATAATATCAATATTGTTTTCAAATTTTGAGACGAGGACAGAAGTTTTAGAGCGGAGGAGGGGTGAGATATTTGTCGATTACATCGGCGCCAGAGCTCAACTACGACTTTATTTTATCGACGCCAAAAGGTTGAACAGCAAAGTCATCCTCCGCAGAATTTGAACTCAAAACGTAAGGCGCAGGAAGAAATTCCGCTCAGCTTTCTGTGGGGCTCACTACCTTATCCAAAATATTAATATTGGTTTCAGACTTTGGCATAAGGCCAGTAATTTAGGTGGGAGGGGTAGAATTGGTTACATTGGTCCCGGTACGCAACTGTTACTTACTTTATTGACTCCAAAATGATGAAAGACAAAGTCGACTTCAACTGCATTTGAACTCAAGAGCTGCAAATGTTTTATGTGGTGAGCTAACGATTTCTGTCAATTCGCTACCTTATCCAGGATGTTAAAATAAACAATCGTTTATTTTAAAGAAGTTGAGATGGCAGAGTCGTTAGCACGCCGGATAAAATGCTTAGCGGCATTTAGTCCGTCTTTACGTTCTGAGTTCAAATTCCGCTGAGATAGACTTTTGGGGTCAATAAAAGAAATTCCAGTCATGTAATGGAGTCGATGTAATCAACTTACCCACATTCCAAAACTGCTGGCCTTGTGCCAAAATTTGAAACCAATGTAAAATATTATTCTCTGATTGTTGGACAATTTCTTTATCATTATTGTTGTATTTCGGAATGGTCATTTTGCCAGTTTAGTCAATAAAAACACACGCACTATATATTTGGTGTTACTTTGCTTCAACGTTATTTTTTACATTAATCTTAATCTTATTTCGGCCAGAGTTCTTTCGTCACACTCCGGTGACCGCATCAGTGGTCCTTTGCTTTCTTCTTTCTTATTTGTGTGTCTCTCCTTACTAACCGTCAGCCATTTTGTATTTTGTATTTCTATTGTATGTGTCTTCATTTGCGCATGCGTATATCTCATTTTTATTTATTAATTCATATGCTACACCTCAATCCGAACTAGTATATTTTTACGTATTAATAGTTATCTTAATCTTCCTTATTTGTCTGCCTTATTTTGTCGATGTAACTATATTACGTTGTAAAAGTCAAATTCTCCTAAATTATTAGGATTGTTTTTCATGGTGTTTCTCATGCTGTTGTTTTCGTATAATACTCTGTTATATATGCTAATCCATCTTTCTATGTGACGAATATTTTATCTTTGAATTTAAATCTATGACCTTTGTTACGTAACTTAACAGACGGTTGCCATATACATCCTTTTATTCTGATATTTCCGAATCACTAGATTGCCAGAATGCAAATAAAATGTTAAAAAAGAAAAAAAATAACTATTACAAGCTATAAGGCACGTTTATATCAGTCAGACACTATCGATAGATCTTTCTTTATATTAACAAAAGAACAAACGTCTTTGATATATAAGCGAAAATCACCTCCCACATGATTGGCTTAGGTTTAGCCTCATGCGTCAGAAGGTTAAGTCACATGGTTCATTAGACTTAGTCTCAACTCAAGTGAACAGTCAATTTCTTCTGGAAACGGATAACTTTCGAGAATTTTGCCAAATTATTTAACATAATCCCAAGAATTCAGTTATGGGCGGTGGTAATGAAATAATGAGCTGTATAAATACTGGACGGCATCTTTATTAATCCTTTCCATACGATCTCTTTACTTACATCTGTAAATCTTTATCACCTTGTCTCTCTCTCTCTCTCTCTCTTCTCTCTCTGCTTGAGTTTCTGTCTCTCTGCTTCTACCTCTCTTTCTCTCTCTCTTTCCTGTTTCTCCCTCACTCCCCCGACTCTCTCTCCCACTTAAAGACTTACAGTCACATTTTATTTTCATCTCAAAATTCGCTATTTTCATCAAATAATTTTCATCTCGTCCATCCTTCCTGTTGACTGTTCAACTACAGAGCTTGTAATTAACTGATTACATAAATTTCTGAATTACACTGTCCCACTCGAAAAAAGGGTTGTTTTTTTTTATTTTGGTTGAAGAATGACAGCACTGATGATGAGTGCCCAGAACGAGCTGAAAGAGGAAGAAGTCAAACCTTTATAGATGCTAGTTATTGTCAAAGGACAGAGTTAACCAACTGGTACATACATCTGATGTTACGAGAGGCCATCACCTTCTAAGCTATTATAGAAACTAAAGGCGGCGAACTGGTAGAAAGGTTGGCACGCCGGGCGAAATGCTTTGCGGTATTTCGTCTGCCGCTACGTTCTGAGTTCAAATTCCGCCGAGGTCCACTTTGCCGTTCATCCTTTCGGAGTCGATTAAATAAGTATCAGTTACGCACTGGGGTCGATGTAATTGACTTAATCCGTTTGTCTGTCCTTGTTTGTCCTCTCTGTGTTTAGCCCCTTGTGGGTAGTAAAGAAATAGGTATTATAGGAACTACACGCGACTCATGCAACACGTTCTAATCCTTGTCTTCGCTTTCAGCGTCGTCACTCGCCAACTTTGCCGCCACTAACTCCATCAATACCACCACCACCATGACTGACAACATCATCAGCAGCATTACAACCACAACTACCACAACCATTAACAACATCATTATCATTATGCTCAACAATGAAGCTAAGTACATCACATTGAAGAGTAACTCAAACACACACACGCACGCGCGCATACACACACACATATATATGTATGTATGTATATATGTACGTGGATATGTATGCATTCATGTGCGTACACGTGTAATATATATGCAGGTAGATAAACAGACATACTGATATAGATAGATAGTAGATAGATAGATAGATAGATAGATAGATAGATAGATAGATAGATAGATAGATAGATAGGTAGATAGATAGGTACGGTGGGGAGAAACACACGGGGAGGGAGAAACACACATGCACAAATATATACATATATATGTATATATAAATATATATACGATGGGCGTCCTTCAGTTTTCCGTCTACAAACCTACTCACAAGGCTTTAGTCGGCCCGGAGACGCTTATCCAATGTGCCATGCAGTGGGAATGAACCCGGGACCA
>NW_021827563.1:0-27973 GCF_006345805.1 Octopus sinensis | reverse complement strand
TGCGTGCCAAGACTAAAATCAGAAGCGTCCTGATCAAGGAGATGCTATTTGATGATGGCCGCTCTGGTATCACACACACAGAAGAAGCCCTACAAAGGCTCATCAACTGTTTTGAGATAGCATGTAGCGACTTTGGCTTAGTTATCAGCCACAAGAAGACCAACATCATCGGACATCCCAAACATACATATTGGAGACCACAGACTACAGGAGGTGGAGAAGTTTACCTATCTTGGCTCTACCGTCACCTACAGCATATCCCTTGATGCTGAGCTCAATATACGCATTGGCAAGGCAGCTGCTGTGATGGCCCAACTCTCCAAACGGGCATGGAACAACAATAAGCTGACCAAGACCACAAAAATGAAGATTTACCAGTGTACATAGCATTCTACTGTATGGAAGTGAGACTTGGACGCCATACACACGGCACGAGCGTCGCCTAAATATCTTTCCCCTGCGCTGCCTCCGGAAAATCCTTGGCATCAAATGGCAGAATCATGTCCCCAACAAAGATGTCCTCAAGCAAGCAGGAATACCAAGCATGTTTGAACTCCTCACACAAAGACGTATGAGATGGCTTGGACATGTTAGCCGTATGGAAGAAGGCAGAATCCCCAAGGACATACTCTACGGAGAGCTTGCTAGGGGCACTAGGTCTGTGGGAAGACCGTTCTTACGATACAAGGATGTTTGCAAAAGGGACATAAAGGCCTGCCACATCAATATTAGCAACTGGGAAGCAGTTACCAGCAACCGTGGAGATTGGCGACGTACCGTAAAAGAGGGAACACAAAGGAGTGACAGAGAGAGAGAGGAGAAATGAAAGACTAGAAAAGATGTCAACAAGAAACTATAACATTACAACCAGCCAGGCAAGGTCTTCGCTACATTTGCGGCACCTGCCAGAGGGAGTGTTTGTCCAGGAAAGGACTACACATTCACAACAGGAGCTGTATTAGGACATGAAATGTAAAAGCCGGACTAGATTATTTTATGCGCAACTCCATTGTCTCCCGAGACAAAAAGGATGCCAACAACAATATATATAGAGTTCAAAAGTTATCCAAGGCTTGGACCCGGAACATACGCTCCGTTAAGAGTAGCGTATTTGGTTGAGACAATAGGTCATAAGAGTCGGTGTGTTAGTTCCGCGTTGAACTCGCACTGAACCCGTAAGTTGCTGTATTGGTAGTTGTTAGAATTACTGTGTGTTGGTCCCGTCGCTAGAATGTGGTAAGGGTTCGATTCCCCTGCTCACAATATATTGGATGAAGTTGTGCAGTGTTAACCAGCTAGAGATACCATTTTGGGGTTTGAGGTTAAAAAAATCGGACTAAAGTCTGTTCGAGTGAAAAACAAGAGTGCTTAGTACAATGAAAAACAAGAGTGTTGTGTGCAAAACGAACAATACTACTTAAGAGTCCGACAAACATTACAAGGATATAAAAGTGGCGACGAGATGTTCGAAGCTTGCGTTGGACGTTAAATTTTTTTTTCTACGAAGTCAAAGAAAAGATCAATAACATGGAAAATTTATTGGCTTGCATGGTGCAGTTGCAACAGCAACAGCAACAACAACAATACCAACAGTTACTGGAAGAAATGTTGAAGAAGTTTGAAAATACTTCAGGTTCATTCTCGTCAGACGGCGTAGCAAACTCAATTGGAGGATTTATTTATAACTCAGAAGAAGATACTACTTTTTCTGCATATTTTAGAAGATACAAAGAAATCTTCAAAGAAGAATGTAAAAATTGGAATGATGAGAAGGTGCGACTACTTTTAAGAAAGTTATCCCCTGCCGAACACGAAAAATACTGTAATTATATTCTGCCAAAGAAACCAGGTGAGATTTGTTTCGATGAAACTATTAAATTGTTATCTAGAATATTCTGTGAAAAAAGTTCCCTGTTCAATACTCGTTGGCAGTATCTAAATTTAGTTAAAAAAGATGCTGAAAATTTCGCCACCTATGCTAGGGTCGTTAACAGAGAGTGTGAAAAATTCAAATGAAATGAATTAACCTCGGATTTGTTCAAATGCCAGGGCTAACAGCAAGAAGATGCTGGTATACGTTCCCGTACATTAACTAAATTAGAACAGGACCAAAAATTAACTCCACAGGCAGTGGTTGAGGAATACCAGAGAGTACGCCGGGCGAAATGCTTAGTGGTATTTCGTCTGCCGTTACGTTGTGAGTTCAAATTCCGCCGAGATCGACTTTGCCTTTCATCCTTTCGGGGTCGATAAATTAAGTACCAGTTACGCACAGGGGTCGATGTAATCGACTTAATACCTATGTCTGTCCTTGTTTGTCCCCTCTATGTTTAGCCCCTTGTGGGTAGTAAAGAAACAGGTATTTAACCTGACGCTACGTTCTGAGCTCAAATTACGTCGATGTAATCGACTTAATCTCTTTGTCTGTCCTTGTTTCTCCCCTCTATGTTTAGCCCCTTGTGGGCAATAAAGAAATAAGGGGCTTATAAATTTAAGACATGATACGGATAAAATTGAAGAAAAAGATTGCTCTCAGATACATTCGTGTTGTCCTGAAACGGATAAGAAAAAAAGATAAACGAACGTCAAGGCTAAATCCGTACTATGGGTGTGTGGAGGTTTGTATTTTAGAAGTAATTGTTCTTTTAAAAATCGTAAATGTTTTGAGTTTGGAAAAATCGGACATAAAAGTTCACATTGTATAGCGAAACAAAAGAAAAGGGTAAAAAAAAATTCTATAAAGAATGTATTGTTAACAGAAATACTTAGCGAGGCTCAGAAAAGAAAATTTGTGTCCATAAACATTAATGATGTGACTATCAAGTTACAATTAAATACAGGCAGTGATATCACGATAATTAATACAAATGCATGGAGAAAAATAAGGAAATCTCGATTAAAGGAAACTTCGAAAATTGCGCGCGGTGTTTCAGGAAAAAAGTTTCCTTTTACGGGCGAAATAATAAGTGATTTTACATTTCGTGGAAAAACCTCGAAAGCCAACGTTTTTGTGTTGAAAAATACAAGTTTATTTGGAACAGACTGGATGGAATTATTTAATTTGTCAGCCTTGTCCATGAATATTTTTTGTAAAAATGTGAATAGTTCTTCTGCCAGTACAAATAAGGCGTCGGATGAATTGGGTCTTTGCACCAAAACAGAAGCGAAGTTTCAAGTGAAAGAAAACGCTATACTGGGATTTAAACCAAAACGATCGGTACCTTACGCGGCGTTGAAACAAGTCAACGAAGAATTAGATAGGTTTGAAAAGCTTGGCGTTATTGAAAAAATTGATTTTACTCAAAATGGGCGTCCCCAACAGTTAATATCAAGAGAAAAAAAACTAATAATAAAATCCGAGTATGCGCTGATTTTTCAACAGGATTAAACGAATGTTTGATGCCAACTACCTGTTACCAAGTCCGGAGGAAATTTTCGCCAAGTTGAATGGATGAAAATTTTTTTCGAAGTTGGATCTATCTGAAGTATATTTGCAGGTAAAAGTTGATGAAGAATGTTCAAAATTATTGACAATAAATATCCATAAAGGGTTGTATAAATTTAATCGACTCCCCTTTGGTATAAATGTAGGACCTGGCGTTCTCCAACAAATTATGGACGTTATGCTCACAGGTTCAGATTTCACTGTAGCTTGCCTTGACGACATACACATAAAAGGGAATCTCATGATCAGCACGCTGGACATGTTAAAACAGTTTTCGAAAGAACAAAAGAGTATGGTTTTAGGCTCAGTGAGGAGAAGTGCGAATTTTTTATGCCAAGAATAAAATATGTAGAGCAGATTAGTGTTGTACTTCTTGCAGAAGATTGGTCTGGAACCGAGGAAACTGAAGAAAGACACCAAGGAGACAGGCTTAGCAGCTGGAACCAGCTCAGCATGGCCAAGGCTGACTAAAAACCACAGGTGGAACCATTTTACAGGTGAAGACAAATTCAAGCATAGCTGCCCCAGGATACTATAAAGACGACTTGGTCGATGAGGCACTTGTCAAAGAATCGCACATTGCCTCATTCCCTTTTGAAGTCGGCTGCTGCAGTTTTCTAG
Organism: Octopus sinensis; assembly: GCF_006345805.1. Taxonomy (NCBI): domain Eukaryota; kingdom Metazoa; phylum Mollusca; class Cephalopoda; order Octopoda; family Octopodidae; genus Octopus; species Octopus sinensis. The sequence continues at coordinate 23,907 of NW_021827563.1, read as the reverse complement.
CTAGATTGGTGAGGTATTTCCTGCAGAAGATTGGTTTGGAACTGAGACACTTGAATAAAGCTATCAAGGAAACAGGCTTAGCAGCTGGAACCAGACCAGCGTGGCCAAGGTTGACCAAAGAACATAGGTGGTACCCTTCTGCAGGTTTAGACTAATTCGGTCCTCATTGTCCCACTGAAGTGAAGTGGAGAAGCTAAGGGGCAAAGTACTTTGTGACCCTGAGATGCCTACTGACGAAACGGAAGAGTTCCTGACATTACAATGGGTCCCAGAAGAAGAGATTGCAATAAATCTGAATAACTTCTGCAGTTTCTGCATGCGGAAAAGCATCCCCGATGTTTATTCCATCAACAGTAGTAGTAGAAATGGTGGTGGTGGTGGTGGTGGTGGTTGTGTTGGTGGTGGTTGTGTTGGTGGTGGTGGAAGCAATAGTAATTACTGTTCCAGTTAATAGACCTTCACCAAGTGCATTAATTGCGAAAAAAGAGAGGCGGTGATTAACTGCGTCGCCAACATTAATATCAACATCGTCGACATTTTGACTTGCTATAGGGTAACAACAACAACAACAACAACAAGCCTGGAGGGAGAAAGATAGAACGTAAGGAGCGTCAAATCTAGGTTTCCCATGCGATGATGATGATGATGGTGGTGGTCATGCGGATGATAGTGAGGGTAATGGCGATGATGATTATGATGATTATGATGATTATGATGATCTTCATCATCTTCATGCTGGTGATGATGGTGATGATCATGTTGATAATAACAGCAATGATGACGATGATGACGATGACGATGTTGCTGTGATTATGATAATAGTGGTGGTGGTGGTGGTGGTGGTGGTGACGATGCTGGTGGTAATAACAATGATGATGATGATGATGATGATGATGATGATGATGATGATGATGATGATGATGATGATGATGATGATGATGATGATGATGATGATGCTGATGATGATGATGATGACATTGATGACAGACGTTAAAGTCATTAAAAGAAGGAAAGAGTTATAAGTGCCTAGGAGTATTAGAGTCTGACAGAGTACTAACCGCAGAAATGAAAACGAAAATAGAGGATTACATCAGAAGGGTGAGGAAGCTAATGAAGTTGCAAGCTAAATGGTCGGAAACTAGTGAAGGTTGTAAATACTTGGGCAGTATCATTACTTAGATACTAAGAAGCTTTTGTAGATTGTACAAAGGCTGAATTAGCAAAGCTACACACAAGAACTAGGAAGGAATTCAATATGAATAGAGGACACCACCAAAGGGCAGGAGTAGCAAGATTATATCTGCCTAGAAAGGAAAATGGAAGATGGTTAATATCAGTAGAAGATTGTGTGGAGTTAGCTAGAGTAGATATAGATTCCTATGTAGGTAATAATGAAGGAAGTTTATTAAAAGTTGCTAGAGTCTCAGCAAAACATAGGGAAACCAAAACACCAAACGAGCTTAAAAACCAGGAAAAAGAACAGAAATTATCTGTTTGGTAGGAAAAGGCGTTACATGGTAGATTCCCAAAGATAGTTGCAGCAAATAGTTGTAGTGAAACATGGTTATGGATGCAGAAAGGAAAGCTGAAGAAGGAGACAGAAAGTTTGCTAGTAGCTGCACAAGATCAAGCATCAAGAAGTAATTGGATAAAAGCCAAAATAAACAAAAACCAGGTAGATTCCCGATGTAGCTTGTGCAAATCAAAAGAGGAAAACGTTACTCACAAAGTAGGTGAATTTAGCATGCTGGCACAGAAAGAACACAAGAAAAGACATGACGACCTAGGGAGAGTAATCCACTAGGAGCTTTGTAGAAAGCTAGGATTTGAATATATTGATAAATGGTATGAACAGGAAGCTAGTAAATTACTAAAAAGTAAGAAATACAAGATGTCGTGGGACTTTAACATTCAGACTGACAAAATAATAGAAGCTAGAAGGTCTGATTTGGTAATAGTAGATAAAGATGGACTACAACAAATATTCAATACCACAGATATGCCTGTCAGTTGTTTGACCGTAACCAGTTGAGCATATCTGATCATGAGCAGGAGCTGGGGTGGGAAGCATCATAGCTGTGTGTTGAAAGGAATTCTTTGGGGTTTGGATAATTGACCTTTGGAAACATGGGTGGTTCGTTCAACATCCTTAAACAATCCTTATTCACGGACCTTTTGAGCGGGATGGGCTACTCGACCAGAAGTACATTCTAACTGGGCCCCACCTGCAAGATCATGTGCTGTTTATCTCGATATGAGATCACCATGTTGTGCACATATGGTTGTGATGCATGTGCCTGGTGTACCCTTATCAGATAGATAGTCTTGATGGGTGTACAGGGCTTCGAATATTTTACCCCAGTGTCACTTTGATGGCATGCACTGCTCTCTCACTCAATAATAATAATAATAATAATAATAATAATAATAATAATAATAATAATAATAATAATAATAATAAAAATAATAATAATAATAAAAATAATAATAATAATAATAATAATAATAATCCTCGTACTTTTATCGTTACTCTTCCACTCTATTCTCGTTTTTCTCACCTCTAACTTTTCCTCCTCCCATCCTCCTCTTCCTCATCCCCATCTTCCTCCTGATCTTCTTCCTCCCTCTCTGTCTCACCATCACCATCACCACCACCACCATCTTCATCATCATCATCACCAACAGATGTGGAACAGAAACCATGTCTTAGAGAGAAAAACCTTACAGCTGTTCTCAAGTTCCATTCCTGTTTGCCAACAGCGTGGAGAGTGATACACTGCTTTAGAATATGGGGAAGCATGAACACAGACACACACACACACACACGCGCGCGCGCGCGCACACACACATTGCCTGAGCATAAGATCACGCACATGCGGATATATATGAATATACAGATATGTGTTTGTGTCTGTGTGTGTGTATATGTGTGTATATACATACATAGATATAGATATAATATATATCATTATATCATTTCATTGCGTGTATATATATATATATATATATATATATATACATGTGTGTGTATACATACATGCATATATATATAATATATATATATATATATAAATGTATGTATACATATGTGTGTATATATATATACATATATATTATATAATATATATATAATATATATATATATATGTGTGGTGTGTGTGTATGTATGTACGTACGTATGTATATATGTATGTATGTTTGTATGTATGTATATATATATATAATGTATAATATATATAATATATAATATATATGTATGTATAATATATATATGTTCCGAGAGATAGAGGGAGAGTGCATGTATTCACATGTACTTATACCCATGTATTCTTACCTACCTCACTGTATGCCTATATACATACCTATACACACATATGTGAAGGGGGAGCAACACTACGCGCTGCCCCTCCCCTCAAAAAGACGATATGCTGTATTAACAACAACCCCAACATGTTATGTCAAACATTCACCTTAAATTTTTCCCCTTATTCCCCCCTAAACGTCCCTCTCCCCACCCGTCATTCATTGTTTAGGGATCCTCTTTCTCCTTTGCCGTTTCTTTTTTTCCTTCATTCCTTTCATTCATTCATTCTTTCTTTCTCTCTGTCTTCCTCGCTCCCTTCGTTCCTTCGTTCCTTCTTTGTTTGTTTGTTTCTTTCTTTCTATTTTTTATTTCTTTTTTCTTTCGTTAGCTTTTTTCTTTCTTTCATCTTTTTTGTGTCTTTCTATCTTTCTTTCCTTCCTTCTTTCTTTCTTTCTTTCTTTCTTTCTTTCCTTCCTTCTTTCTTTCTTTCTTTCTTTCTTTCTTTCTTTATTTATTTATTTATTTATTTATTTATTTCCTTCCTTTTTTCTTTCTTTCCTCCCTATTTTCTTTCCTTCTCTTTTTATTTCCCTTTTCTTTCCTTCCTTTGATTTCTTTTGTTTGCTTATTTGTTTCTTTCTTTCTTTTCTTTCTTTCATTTCTTTCTTTCTTCCATTTTCTGTCTTTCTTTTTTCTTTCCTTCCTTCGCTTTCTTTCCTTCTTTCTTTTTGCCTTTCTTTGTTTTTCCTTCTTTTTTCGTCTTTCTTTGTTTCTTTCCTTCTTTGTTTGCTTGCATCTTTCTCTCTTTCTTTCCTTCTTTCTATCTTAACTTTTCTTTCTTTGTTTGCTTCCTTCTCTTTCTTTTCTGTCTTTCTTTCTTTCTGTTTTCTCTCTTTCCTTCCTTTTCTCTCTTTCTTTTTTCCTTCCTTCCTTCCTTTCTTTCATTCTTTCTTTCTTTCTTTTTCTGCCTTTCTTTCTTTCTTTCTTCTTTCTTTCTTTCTATTATTCCTCATGATGGCGAGAGAGTAATAGTAGGCATGGAGACGGTGAGACAGAGAGAGAGAGAGAGAGAGAGAGAGAGAGAGATAAAGAGAGGGAGAGAAATTTAGAGAGAATTTATTTTTTTAATTTTATTTTATCTAGTTTCAGCTCACGAGCTGTGGCCATGCTGGGGCACCGCCATTTGATGAGGTTTTTATTAAAAGTAGTAGTGTTGATGGTGGGAGTGAGAATAATAATAAGAGGGAGAGAAAAAGTGGATATGTGTATGAGAAAGGGAGAGAAAGAGAGAGAAAGAGAGAGAGAGAGAGAGAGTGAGAGAGTGAAAGAGAGAGAGAAGGGGGGACTGAACACTGAAGTAACATACTTAACGAACACCCAGATTTAGCCTTTTTTGTGATGGTAACGGGGTGGTAGTAATAGTATGGGCTGTAGTTGTGAGAGAGGCGGAGGCGGCGGTGATGGTGGTGATCAGGGGTGACGGTGAGAGTAAGCGATATGAAAGACGGTGGTGGTGGAAGGGAAGGCGGCGGCGAAGTCAAAAGTATTGATGGTGGTGGCGTAAGAAGTCTGAATTGTGTGTGCATGGCAGGTGTGGTGGCGATGACGGTGGTGGTGATGGATGAAAACAACCAACAGAAAGATAGATAGATAGATCGATCGATCGATAGATAGATAGATAGAGAGAGAGAGAGAGGGGGGAGAGAGAGAGAGAGAGAGGTTAGATAGAAAAAATGTACTGACCCCCAAACGGGAAGACAAAAATGCTGTTTATCATGCAGCTTTGCAATAAGTTCCAAGTCGACAAATTATATCATTGTTGGGCCCAAAGCCTAATGAAGAGCCCTCTACAAGAGCTAGCTTAGAAGCAGCTCCATAGAGCGGCTTTTAAGCTAGTATGTGTGTGTGTGTGTGTGTGTGTGTGTGTGTGTGTGTGTTGTGTGTGTGTGTGTTGTGTGTGTTGTGTGTATACACTAGTAAGCACATAATAGCAAACCAAGGTGACAAAAATAGTACTGGAATACCGGAGGTAGAGTAATATGTTGTTTTTTAAATGAGAGCTGCAAAAATATCACAAAACTTACTCAGAGTTTCACATTTCCGTTCGTCAGAAACATGAAACTCTGAGTGACAGTTTTTGTGATGTTTTTGCAGATTTAATAAAAAGTATATATATATATATAAATTTAAAATGAGGGTGAGAAATTAGATATTAATTTAATTAACATCGATTTCACACCAGTGATCTAGCATATAAAAAGACTGAAGGTTCAGTAAAATTGTATTATATACATATTAGAGGGAAACCACTATGTGGACACCCTTATGCTAGAAATAGATCCGCTATGGTCTTATCACTAAGAAATGTTCTCAAGAAAAATGTAGCAAAACAACCAAAACGTAATCGAGCAGGACAAAAGAAAAAGTAATAAAAATATGGATTATTCACTATTAGCATATTACGTAATTTTACTTACGTAAAAGTCCGTAGATCATCGGTGTGACCGTCCATATACCGGAGGTAACAAACACGGATACAAAGACACGCAGTATGTATGTATGTATGTATGTATGTATGTATGTATGTATGTATGTATGTATGTATGTATGTATGCATGTATGTATGTATGTATGTATATATGTATGTATATGCGTGTCTTTGTATCCGTGTTTGTTACCTCCGCCGCTTGACACCCGATGTTGCTGTATCTACGTCCCCGTGACTTAGTGGTTTGACAAAAGAGAAACCGATAGAATAAGTACCAGGCGTAAAATGAAAAGTACTGGGATCGATTCATTTGAGTAAAAATTCTTCAAAGCAGTGCCCCAGCATGGCCACAGTCTAATGACTGAAACAAGTAAAAGACAAAATAATTTCAGTTCTGGAATTGTCAAAGACATGCTCCAATTTTTCTAAAATTGAATAAAATAAAATCATGATGAAAAAACACGCGATGAACACAAATGAATAATAATAATAATAATAATAATAATAACAACAACAACAACAACAACAACAACAACAACAACAACAACAACAACAGCAACAATAATAATAAGATCATGAAGAAAAAAATGCTTTCTAATTGATGTATCAATACCGGCAGATGACAACGTGTCTCTAAAAGAAATGGAGAAACTTTCAAAATACAAAGACCTGGAAATAGAGGTAACCAGAATGAGGAATCTAAAAACAGAAACGATTCCTATCATAGTAAGTGCATTAGGCATGATAAAAAAAATATTCAGACAAATACATAACAAAATACCAGGACTTACAAAGACATATAACATACAGAAAATTGTACTACTGGGCACTGCACACATCCTACGCAGAACACTTTCAATACAGTAACCATCAGAGCATCACAACAAATCACAGCACATACCCAAGGCACACAGAGCTGCGCTCGGTAGTGAAGTGAAAGCACGCTATAAAAATAAAACTACTGAATAATAATAATAATAATAATAATAATAATAATAATAATAATAATAATAATAATAATAATAATAATAATAAATGCCCTGATGCAGTACCAGGCAGTGGCTCTCATGGCTTCTGATCTTAACTGATTGGAAGTGTTATCATGTACATTGTTTTGTCTTGGTATAAAAGATGGGCTACAGCAAATATTCTGCTCAATACCACAGATTTGCTTGTCAGTTGTTTGACCTTAACCTGTTGAGCATGTCCCTTAGTGGCTGACGATATGTGCATCTCTGATCATGAGCAGAAGTAGTGGGGGGGAGCATCATAGCCGTGTGTTGAAAGGGATTCTTTGGGGTTTGAATAGTTCACCTCTGGAAACATGGGTGGTTCTTTCAACATCCTTAAACAACCCTTATTCAGGGACCGTTTGAGCGGGATGGGCTACTCAACCTGAAGAAAATTCTAACTGGGCCCCACCTGCAAGGTCATGTGCTGTTTATCTTGATATGAGATCACCATGTCGCGCACATATGGTTGTGATGCATGTGCCTGGTGTACCTTTATCAGACGGGTAGTCATGATGGGTATATTGGGCTTCGTATATTTTACCCCAGTGTCACTTTGATGGCATGAACTGCTCTCTCACTCAATAATAATAATAATAATAATGTTTTCTTTAGAGGGGTTCAGGAAAATACAGCGTGTGGTTACAGAAAAATATGTAAAAGTATTTAAAAATTACAAAAATATAAATTTTAATAAAAGACTAATTCCCCAAAGGAGGGAGATTATCTCTGGATGTTCGTGGTAACTCTGCAAAACCAAGGTCCCCTGACCACTAGAGCAAGTGCCCTCTCCACATCGTCAACAGGCTCATGTTTAGAGTAGACCTTCTCACTGTCGCCATTCTTACCACATTTCCCCAGCCTTCAACAAAATTGCTGGGGGGGGGGGAGCACTGCCCTCCCGACCCTCTCTTTCCTTTTCAAGTGAAACTTGAAAAAGATGATGAGGGCTTGGCCAAAGAGGAAAGCATCTGTCTTTCAGCACTTTCAATCTAGTCCACCAGACAACCTCTTTTACTAGGGTCACCAGACAAAGGAACACTATCTGCCCTTCCTGGTCAAAGGAAGGCGTCGGGACGATCTTCACAGCGTAATAATAACGCAATATAGATAAAATGTCAAAAATGCCTTGGTACGTGATTTTTGGTCCACCCTGTAAATCGGTGGTTCTCAACCATTTTTTTTTTCTTGCCTATGGATTCCTTTGATTTCTCGGATAGAACCTCATAGTTATCTGTTATTTAAAATTTTAAAAATCCTCTTCATATTCTTATCATGAAATATTATTAGGAAGTGTATAAAATTTTTTTTTATATTTTGTGTATTGTAGAAGTGTAAGGAATTTGGTACGTGGGAGAGTTTGTGTACAACAATTCATCTACAACCGTACACACACGTACAACCACACATACACACACAACATACACACACAACATACACACATACAACCATACAGACATACATACAACCACACATACACACATACAACCACATACACACATACACATACATCGAATCGCACACAAACCACACACACATACATACAACCACACACATACACATACATACAACAACTCGCACACATACACACATACAACAACACACAACACACACACACCACACACATGCAACTGCACACACACACATACAACCACACATACACATATATAACCACACACACACATCCAACCATACACAAACCACACACACTTACATACAACCACACACACATAATACAACCACATGCACAGATACACACACATACAACCGCACACACATCCAACCACACACACACACACACACATACACACACACACACACATACACACACACATACAACCACGCACAGATAAATTGTTGTGGACGAATACACCTAGACCCAACCCATTTATTGCACCTAAATTTTAACTACAAACCCCTCAACGTAACAAGGGCCGTAACAGCCCCCGAGGGCCATATGGACCCGGAATGAGAATTGCTGGTGTACAGACTCCTTCGTTAACCCCACAATTTGAAGGATTTTCTGTGTTTTTACCATATCCATTCTGTATTTTTATGGAGAACTGCATTATCTAATGTGTCATTACCATGGTTGAATGGGTAGAAAACTCGCGTCTCAATCACATGGTCACCAGTTCAATTCCACAGTGTGGCATTGCGGTAAATGTATTTTATTGGTGTCTCGGGAGGACCCATACATTGCGCGAGAAATTGGATGGAGGGAAACTGTATGGAAGCCCGGCAGATGATTGTTCCTGTAGTTCTGATAGTCCAACCTTGTCCCACTGATTCTGTCTTAGAATTGCGCTAAACGGTGCCCGTGTCTGTGGAGCAGGGGATTCGATTAACCGAACAGTTGTATCCTTATCGTTGAAATCGACGAAGATTCATTTGTATTAAGCTTATTTAAGATGGCAGGTTATGATTTGAGGAACATTTAACCGTTATTTCTAGCAGGTCTATCTCGTCGGCGCCATTTATTGTGTGTGTGCTTCATTTTCCAAACATACAAACATAAAGGATTGCGCTCGAAAGAGGTCACATCTGGTAAATACTTCGCTATCTTATACGAAACACGACTGGCAAGGATTGGTCGATTGCTAAACACGAATTCCGTTTGCAGATTCCAGCAATTTTGTTGTTTGTAATTCATGCACATTAAACACACACACACACACACACACTCGTTCACAGATATACGTATGTATATGTGCGTGTGTATATACATATGTCTGTATACATACATATATGTATGTATGTGTGTGTATTTGTATGAATGTATGTATGTATATTTGTGATGGTTGTCAGCTCAATACAAAGCTTGACCACTTCAGTGTATACACAAGTACACGATGCTCAATTCTCGCATGAGGTCCTCGGTAGCTTTTCAGACCAGGCATACATTTGAAAAGAAGTTCACACAAATTGCTCGCTAGTTTAGGTACAACTTGAACTGTTCGTGATTTCTGATCTTGATGAACTTTGAAATGTTTCTTCAGACGTTAAGAATTGCACATCCTGCAGTTTATGTTTCATTGATAAGAGCAAACTAACAGAAATGTTCTATAACACGGTATAACACGATTTTTGTCCTCGGGTAGTAACTCTTATTTCCTATTTGCTTACCCCTAGAAACAGTGAATAATGGCTAATGTTTCCTTCAAACTTTGCCTTTGTTACTTTTATTCAAACCCCAAAGGATCCCACTCAACATATGGCTATGATGCTCCCTCACTACTCCTGCTGATATTCAGAGATGCACGTATTGTCAGCCACTAAGGGAGATGCTCAAGTGGTTACGGTCAAGCAACTGACAAGCAAATCTGTGATATTGAGCAGAATATTTGCAATAATGATATTTTTGCTTCTGCAACTCAACGATGAGTGAGAGCGCGTGGCTTAGTGGTTAGGGTGTCAGCATCATGATCGTAAGATTCCTGGACCAGGTGACGCGTTGTGTTCCTGAGCAAAACACTTCATTTCACGTTGCTCCAGTCCATTCAGCTGGCAAAATGAGTAACGCTGCGATGGACTGGCGTCCCGTCCAACTGGGGAACACATACGCCATTGAAACCGAGAAACCGGGCCCATGAGCCTGGCTAGGCTTTAAGAGGGCGCATTTATTTTTTTTTTAACTCAACGATGAATCCGTCTCAGATGTAATGGAAAATTGGTGACAAAAGTTTGAAGGGAATGGTAGTCATTTCCTTTGATTTCTAGATACAAGCAAATAGGAAATAACACTTAACAAAGACAAAGAAGAAATAAATATATAATAATTTTGTTACACAGTGTTATATTTGGAAGTGCCCTAATGTGTGCTCTCCTTTAAGATTTAAGCCCAACCTCAGATGTTTCTACAAAATATACAAGTAGAAAACGTTTCAAGCTCATATTATCTTACTGGTTTATTTCTTTTCTTATTCCTCCTAAATATGTATATATATATATATATATATATATATTATTATATATATAATATATATTATATATATATATATATATTATATATATACACATATATTAAGGGCATTGCTATACATAAATGCCTCACGCTAGGAGGGACTCTTAAAATCAAAACTACCATAATAAACAAAACTATTATGGTAGTTTTCACTTTAAGTGTCCCTCCTAGCGTGAGGCATTTATGTATAGCAATGCCCAAGAGGTTACTCTTCAGCTTGTCCTTATATCTCAGCCATGATCAACCAAAATTCCTGTGTCCACTCTTCAAGCTGGTTGGATTCGGATATTCTTTCATCACATGGCCAGCCCAGCGCAATTGTCATTGTATAAGGAATCTCTCGATTCCACCAATCTTACACTTGCTAAACAACTCGGCATTAGAAGCTTTGTCTTTTAGTGAATAACCGCTGATTGTCCTCAGACAGTCTTTGTGGAAGATGTCTAGTTGGTTAATGTGTCGTCTATAGGGTATCCACGATTGTAAGCCATACAAGAGAGTAGTAATAATGACTGCTTTATAGAGCTGTATTTTGGTGTCACGTTTGATGCCCCTTTCATTCCATAGGCGATGACGGAGTTTGTCAAATGCGTTGATTGCCTTTGCAAGACGGTTGACGATTCCATCATCAAGGAAAGCACTCAGATTCCCTTTACTACCAACATATATAAATGACTTCACTTAATTTAGGCTTTTCCCATCAACCTGTGTAGGAATAGCAGGAAAATTATGAACCGGTGCCCTCTGCTTGACACCTCGAATTTGTTTAGGAGTAGGGCAAGCTTGGTGGATTACTTCCGTTATCTTTATGTTGATGGTCAAACCGAGAGTTTTACATGCAGCAAAAATACCGGTCTAGTCGCTACTAATGCAAAAATACCGGAGGTCGCTACTAGTGCAGCAGCATCTGCAAAAAGTAGATCACGAATGATACTGGTGCATAGCAAGTGTTCTGGCTTCGAAAAGCTTATGATTGAAGCTTATGATTGAACAGTCCACCACTTGTTCGAAATTGGAATTTGACACCATTTTGTATGTCGCCAAAAGCATACCTCAGCATCACTGAAAAGAAGGGTGCAAACAATAGGGGCCATAACACAACCTTGCTTTATGCCGTTTGTAACGTCAAATGAAGCCGAAGATTTCCCACCGGACACAACAGCCTTCATTCTCTCATTAAAGGAGATGATAGCATTCAGAATCTTGTCAGGTATATCAAGCTTTCTCAGGACTTTCCAAAGTGCTTGCCGGTTAACAGTGTCGAAGGCCTTAGTAAGGTCAACGAATATCAAGAACAACTCTTGAGTTTTCTCACGTACTTTCTCCATGACTTGTTGGAGGGAAAAGATCGTGTCGATGGTGCCACTACCAGAGCGAAATCCGCATTGTGATTCTGGACAGATATTCTTTTCTACTCTAGGAACAAGGCCCGAAATTTTGGGGGAGGCGGGGCCAGTCGATTAGATCGACCTCAGTACGCAACTTGTACTTAATTAAATCGACTTTGCCTTTCGTCCTTTCGAACTTGCTGGCCTTGTGCCAAAATTCGAAATCAAAGCATTTTAAGGCGGCGAGTTGGCAGAATATTTTTGCACGCCGAGCAAAAAGCTTAACGGCATTTCGTCTGTCCTTACGTCCAAGAATATCCAGCTTTTGGATTCAGTTTCGTGCTGACTATATCTTATTTATTTTATTTGTTTCAGTCATTAGATTGCGGCCATGCTGGGGCACCGCCTTGAAGAATTTACAATCAAATATATGGACGCTAATACTTTTTTAAAGCCTGGTACTCATTCTATCGAACACTTTTGCCGAACCGCTAAGTTACGCGGACGTAAGCACACCAACATCGGTTGTCAAGAGGTGGAGGGGGGACAAACACAGACACAAATGCACACACACGCGCGCACACACACACACACATATACGACGGGCTTCCTTCAGTTTCTTATTTCTTTACTACCCACAAGGGGCTAAACATAGAGGGGACAAACAAGGACAGACAAAGGGATTAAGTCGATTACATCGACCCCATTGCGTAACTGGTACTTAATTTATCGACCCCGAAAGGATGAAAGGCAAAGTCGACCTCATCGGAATTTGAACTCAGAACGTAGCGGCAGACGAAATACCGCTAAGCATTTCACCCGGCCTGTTAACGTTTCTGCCAGCACGCCGCCTTCCTTCAGTTTCTGTCTACCAAATCCGCTCACAAGATTTTGGTCGGCCCGAGTCTATAGTAGATACTTGCCCAACGTGCATATATTTATGAATGCTGAAACGTTAGCGCGCCGGGCGAAATGCTTAGCGGTATTTCGTCTGTCGTTACGTTCTGAGTTCAAATTCCGCCGAGGTCGACGTTGCCTTTCATCTTCTCGGGGTCGATAAATAAAGTACCAGTTTCGTACTGGGTCGATGTAATCGACTTAATCCCTTTGTCTGTCCTTGTTTGTCCCCTCTATGTTTAGCCCCTTGTGGGTAGTAAAGAAATATATATATATATATATATATATATGTATATACGTTGTTGGTAACGATCCAGGGAATGAGTACTCAATAGAAACGTAAAGTACACTAGTTTATTGAAGCCGATCTGTAGCGTGTTACTCTGAAGTTTCCACGGCCTGCCGCCGCTTCTTCAGTGTATCAGGCTACTGAACCAACGAAATTATATATATTATGAGTACGTTTGTGTGTTAGTGTGTGTGTGTGTGTGTGTGTGTGTGTGTGTGCGTGTGTGTGTGTGTGTGTGTGTGTGTGTGTGTGTGTAGGGCGGGTAAAATTCCCGAGATCCTTGGACGAGTTTTCTCCAGCGGTCTTTGTCCCTTATCATCGCTTCCATGTCCTTTTGTCTCCCAGGGACCAGTGTCTGTCCTTAGAGCATCAACATATGTCATTCTTGGTCTCCTTCTTCTTCTGTATCCGTGTAGAGGATCTCACAGGATCACCGAGTGCAGTATCAACTCTCGATGACGGTGAGCATATCCATCCAACCTCAGTCTCCTCTCTGTTATTTTCGATCTAACTTTTGGGAGGCTCTCGTACAGCTCTGAGTTCTTCATCTTCAGTGTTTACTGATTAATGTTCAGAACCATCCTCAGCATTCTCGTGTAGCACCCATCCACCATCTGAGTGAGTTTCTTGGTCAGTGTCCCAAGTCCCGCACAACAGCACAGGCTCCAATGCAGCAACAAAGAGACGGATCTTCAGATCTTTACAAAGGTCCGACTTAAATACAGATCTCAAACTGTGACATACCACCCAGGCTTTGCTCTTCCTCTCAACTATATCACCCTCTGTGTTTCCAGTCTTTGCTCCCAGATACAGGAAGTCCTCAACCAACTCTAGCGGCTTCCTGCCTACATTTATAATCTTCTCTGGCTTCTTAATATTCTCTACCAGATACTTCGCCTTAATTTCATTCATTTTCAGCGCCACACTCATCGACATAGTCTCCACTTCCTGCATCAATTCCTCTATCTCACTCACAGTGTTTGCCAACAGAAATATGTCATCAGCAAATTCAGCATCTGATATCTTTTTAGTCTTAACCCTCTTGCTTAACCCTACAGTAGAGCCAGAGTCCTGGTGTTTCTCCAACGCAAGGCGCATACAATCATCCACCATGATGATAAAAAGGTAAGGAGCCAATGTATCTCTCAGAGAGAGAGAGAAGGGAAAATATTATATCTATGTATAGATATATATATATCTATATATATATATATATATATATATATATATCTATATATATAGATATATATATATATAATATATATCTATATATATATATATATATATATACAGACAAAGTTTACGAAATAAACAAAAGACGAAGGCAGGTGGAGTACAAACATATAATGTATTAGTATAGCGCTCAGGAATAGAAAAAATCTTTTACGTTTCGAGCCTACGCTCTTCGACAGAAAGATACACAGAAAAAACAAGGAGAGAAAAAAATATATATTTCTTATTTTTATTTTCCTAAAATGTTATCCGATGGCCGGATAACTGAAGAGGCGGCGGCGTGGATTTCCACCCCGACATCCGACACTCGGAGTTTTATCATGGCTACCAAATAATTGTCACATATTACATTTACAGATAAATTCATCTGTTTACATAATATCGAGGTCTCTTTATTCTTTTGTTGTCTTGCCATTTTTATCAATATAATATATATATATATATAATATATATATATGTATGTGTGTGGTGTGTGTGTGTGTGTGGTGTGTGTGTGTGTGTGTGTGTGTGTGTGTGTGATGGACACACACACACACACAACTTGATATAAATTATTCTCACAAAAACGCAATATATACCAAATTCTATGATCTTCCAATATTTCGTTATTTCAAAAACCTTCCAAACCATTTCATTCTTCCAATATTCTATTATCCCATATCCAACCATTTACTTATTCCTTTCGTTTGACTTTAATCTTCCATCATTTGGCACCACGTGGAGACAGGAACGTTGCCACAGATCCGTGTTTTTCTGTAGCATTTGGGTTGGTATTGTCGTTGTTGTTGTTGCTGCTGCTGTATCTTTTGTTGTTGATGTTGTTGTTGTTGTTGTTGTTGTTGCTGATATATTTGCTGGTTTATTGCTCAGTGGGTTGTTGTTGTTGATGATGATGACGACGACGACGACGACAACGATGATGATGATGATGATGATCATGATGATGAAGATGATGATGATGATGATGATGATGATGATGATGATGATGATGATGACGATGATGATGATGACGATGATGATGATGATGACGATGATGATGAAGATGATGATGATGATGATGATGACGATGATGATGATGACGATGATGATGATGATGATGATGATGAAGATGATGATGATGATGATGATGAAGATGATGATGATGATGATGATGGTTGTACTATTGGTGGTAACGTGACAATACCTCCACCATCACCAACACACCACCCCCATCACAAATACCAAACGTACCACCACCACCATCGTCACAACATCCACTGCCACAACCCTTACCAACACCAATACCACCACCACCACCATCATCACCATCACCACCTCCATCTCTATCACCGCCATTATACCACCACCACCACCACCGCCACAACTGTTGGCCTGAAACAAGTTCACATTGTGAACAAATAAATACGTAACTGATAAGGACGGTGTGGTGGTATGGGGGTGGTTGTGGTGGTGGTGGTGGTAGTAGTGATGGTGGTGGTGATGGTGGTGGTGGTGGTGATGAGGTTGGTAGTTGTGGCATCGTGGATGGTGATTTGTGACGATGATGATGGTTGTGTAGGTGGTGGTGGTGGTTATGATGGTGATGATGATGATGGTGATGATGATGATGATGGTGGGGTGGTGGCGGCGGTGACGGTGGTTAGGCTGGTGGTTCTGGCGGTGGTGATGATAGTGGTGACGATGATGATGGTGGCAGTATGGTGGAAGTATTGCGGAGGCGGAGCAGTGGCAACGGCGGCGGCGGGCAGTGGCATTGGCGGCGGGTGTTTTTGTGGCATTGGAGATGATGATAATGATGATAAGGATGGTTATAGAAATAGTGGATGGTTGTGGTGGTGGTGGTGGCGATGACAATGCTAGACAATGTCATCGTTATTCATTCACTCAGCTCCCGTGATTTCCAGCCTCCTTTACAATTAACTCCGTGTCACATGATAAAAGGGGTCCTTTTAACAAGCTTTAAACACCCTTTATCTAATTGCCCCAAATATCTATCATCTTCCCCTTCTCTCTCCTTGTCTCCCTCCCTCCCTCTTTCTGTACAACTCTTTTTCTCCATCTATCTCTACCTTCTTTCTGTACCCTCTCTCTCTCTCTTTGTCTCACTTCCTCTCTCTCTATCTCACTCTTTCTGTACCCTTCTTTTTCTCTCTTTATCTCTCTCACACTCTCTCTCTCATCCTCTATCTCTTTCTGTCTCACCTACTCTTTTTCACTATCTCTCACTCCCTCTCTCTCTCACTCTGTCTGTTTGTGTCTCTCTCTCACCCTCTCTTTCATCCTCTCCCTCTCACTCTCACCCTCTCTCCCTCTTTCTCTCTACTCGCTCTCTCTCACTCACTCTCTCTCCCCTCACCCCTCTCTCTCTTCCTGGTGGCTATTTTAACAACCTCCCCAAATTAAACAAACCCCTTCAAATTTCACGGCTCACACCTCTCCCCTTCGCCCTTTCGCTCTCGTTCTACTCCCAAGCGGATCTATCTTCCCAACCATTCAAACCTCTCCTCCTGGTATGTGTGCGTGAGTATCTTTTGTTCCGGTCATTCGATTGCGGCCATTCTGGAGCACCGCCTCGAAGAATTTTCTGCTGAAGGGAGGAGAGCAACAGGATTGAACCTGCAACTATTTGCCCGCAATGCTAGCAACTTAACCACAACAGCCATACGTGGGCCCAGCTGTCTTTTATCCTTTATCTTTTGCTAGTTTCAGGCATTGGGTTGCGGCCTATGCTGGGGCACTGCCTTGAGGAACTTTTAGTCAAAGTAATCGACCCCGCTACTTATTTTCTTACGAAGTTTGGTGCTTGTTCTATCGATCCTTTTTGTCAAACCGTTAAGTTACGGTAGTGGGAGATAGATAGACAGATAGACAGACACACACACTCACACACACACACACACATATACACACACACGCGCGCAAATCCACATGTGTGTGTGTGTGAAACAGACCAGTAGAATAAGTACAAGGATTTTAAAAAGAACGTTGAGGTCGATTTGTTCGACAAAACCCTTCAAAGCACTGCCCCAACATGGCCACAGTCCAGTGTCTGAAACAAGTGAAAGGATATATGTATATATATATTCCTTTACTTGTTTCTGTCATATGACTGCGGCCATGCTGGGACACCGCCTTTAGTCGAACAAATCGATCCCAGAACGTATTCTTTGAAAGTCTAGTATTTTATCGGCCTCTGTTGTTGAACCACTAAGTTACGGGAACGCAACACAACCAACATCGGTTGTCAAGCGATAGTACGGGGACAAACACAGTCACACAAACACACATACTGCATACATACATACATACATACATACATACTACATACATACTATATATATATATATAATATATATATATATATATATATATATATATATATATATATATATATATATATATATATAAATATATATATAATATATACATATAGAGACGACGGGCTTGTTTTCAGTTTCCGTCGGGACTGAACCCAGAACCACGTGGTTGGGAAGGAAGCTTCTTACCACACAGCCACTCTTGTGCCTAAATGAAATCCTCGACCGCAATGGGACATGAACTCACGACTCTCAGATTAAAAGTCTGATACTGTACCGAATGAGCTACGCTATATATATTTGGTCACACTGTTTCAAACTGATTCTGCCTGGGAATTTCTTTATGGTAACACGAAGTGTCTCTGTGCAATACACGGCCACCAAACAATTGGGATCTTTTCGGTTTGACCAGCAGTTTTTTAAAAATAATTTCCACGTAAATAAAGAATTTTAAACTTCGTATACTGGTAGAATGTGTTTATAAAACATCTTTTTCTTTTGGCTTTATTGATAAAATTCTATAGTTTGTAAGATATTTGTTGTTGTTTTTTTCTTCAATTTCTGCAATTTCAACCAATCAATGACGTCTCTTGAGGTGAAAATATTCTGTGCCGTATGAATATGTCCCTCATTTAAGAAATAGATTGGGTTTATTTACATTTCTGAAGAAAAAAGGTACCCTTCCCCCCACCCCCAACCCTAACCCTAACTAACCCCAAAACAGATTGAAATGCAATAGATCGATACTAGGGTCATAATTATGGGTGACAATTTCATATGACACCGCTAGAAAAAACTGCCGGTCAAACCGAAAAGATCCAACAATTGCATGCTCATCGTCGAACGACGGAGATCCACCACCACCACAATATATGTATGTTACTTGAAGTCTGTCCCAAGACTACAAGTTCCCTTGACTGGAATTTATCCAAATTTCTCACCGCTTACACGATTGACAATGCAAAACCTACTCCCTACATTATTGGACGAACGCGACCCCAGCTCGTCACGTGTTTAACCTCCAGCAGCAGCAGCTTTTGAGACTGCAACGGGCCATAACTCACAGCCATTTTAATTATCGTAAAGTAACATGGCGACGTTATGACAGACGCAGCGTGTATGTATGTGCGATGGCTTGGTTGGGCTGTGCTGAGCTGTGTTGTGTGTTTGTGTTGGTGAGATGGTGCTTGAAAAATAACATTTATAAATAGCATATCTCACTGAAATAATCTACATATTCGAATGCTGTACGCTCTAATATTGATTTTATCATATAATTCGGGTCATGATATCTGGATATTTAGAGCGGTGAGAAGAAGATATTCTGTTCTATAATTATATCTGCATTTTGTTTCTAAATGCAATTTTGTGTTTGGTATTGGCAAACTAGCAATGACACATGCACGAGGAAACCTTACTAGCCAACAAGTGGTGGTGGTGGTGATGGAGGGGCCGATGGGAGTGGGGTGGATTGGCAGTAATCGTTTTAAAGTGTTGGACATTACGGTATTTAGTTTAGTTACTTGGGCAATCTTGGGCATTCAGTTATTTGGGTGTTCTTGATTCAAATCCCGACTTGGTCGAATTTGCTTTGGTTCAAGTTTTGTGGTCGAATGTATACATACATACATAGATAATACGTACACACACACACACACACATATTTATATATATATATATATATATATATATATACATATATGCTGAGACCCCCGTCGGTCATGACTGACCATGGGATTGCATCTAGAAAGTCACCCTCTCAGGCACAAATCCGGGCAAGGTTGTTTATGGAAGACCAGCAGTCGCCCATGCATACCGGCCTCCCCTTTCCACGCTACGAGTGTTATCCAAGGAAAAGGCAAAGGGGCCGATACAGCTTGGCACCTGTGACGTCACAACTCATTTCTACAGCTGAGTGAACTGGAGCAACGTGAAATAAAGTTCTCATGGAGATTCAGCGTGACACAGAATGTGGCAAGACTGGGTAACCCTTTGAATTTGAGTTACAACTCATTTTTCCAGATGAGTGGACTGAAGCAACATGTAACCTTAGGTATCCTCAAGCTTTCAGTAGTCTTTCAAGTGCTTAGAACCCTCTTGATAATCCTTGCTGTCCTTAAGAGACAAACTTTCTGTAGGAGCTCTACCAGGCATTCTATTTCAATCTCCTGCAGTTATTATTATTATCATTATAATTATTATCATTATTATTATTATTATTATTATGGTTTGACTCAGTTTAGGTCTTATTCCTGGTAGGAATTATGTGGTTAGCAGGTTACTACCTGTAACCTTAGGTATCCAGAAGTATCTTTCAAGTTCTTAGAACCCACCTGATAATCCTTGCTGTCCCTACAAGACAAACTTTTTGCAAGAACTCTACCGGGCATCCTTTTCCAATCTTCTTCAGCCATTTGTCTACATCTTTCTTTACTGTTCGCAACGTACCAATTATTACAGACAAGACCTTTACTGTTCTCATGCCCCAAATTCTTCCTATTTCAAATTTTAATCTTATTTTTTTGGTCTTTCTTTCAAACGGGCTTGACGGGTCGATAAGTAAGCAACTTCGCTTTTTCTTATCTATAATAATAATAATAATTTCCCCTATATGTCGGCTCTGGAGGCCAATAAATGAAATAATAATAATGATTGTTGTTGTTGTTGTTGTTGTTGTTGTTGTTGGAGGTGGCGAGCTGGCAGAAACGTTAGCACGCCGGGCGAAATGCTTAGCGGCATTTCGTCTGCCGCTACGTTCTGAGTTCCGCCGAGGTCGACTTTGCCTTTCATCCTTTCGGGATCGATTAAATAAGTACCAGTTACACACTGGGGTCGATATAATCGACTTAATCCGTGTGTCTGTCCTTGTTTGTCCTCTCTGTGTTTAACCCCTTGTGGGTAGTAAAGAAATAGGTATTTCGCCCGTCGCTAGGTTCTGAGTTCAAATTCCGCTGAGGTCGACTTTACCTTTTATCCTTTCGGGGGTCGATGAAATAAGAACCAGTCACGCAGTGGGGTCGATGTAATTGATTAGTCCCCTCCCTCCAATTTCAGACCTTGTGTCTATGATAGAAAAGCTTATTATTATTATTATTATTATTATTATTATTATTATTATTATTATTATTATTATTATTATTATTATTCCTTCGTAACACAGTGTAGGTAAAAATGTACCGGAGTCTTTAGTCATCTGTCAAGTCACAACAAGGACCTCAGCCAGATAATACTTTCCTTAAGATGTACACTGTGCTCAATAAAGCTGCTTTTTGCAAGACATCAATGTTGCATGGAATTTCCAGTTGCCTTAAGAAGTTTTGAAGTTTCAATTTGATTGAGCGCAACGCTCCAGTCACCACTGGTATCACTTTTACATTACCCTTTCGAATTCCATCCAGTCTTGCCATTTCCACTTTCAATTCGGAGTACTTGGTGATTTTTTTCAACCTCTTTACTCACAACAGTCATGTCATTTGGTATGGCTACATCAAAGAGCTGACAGTATTTGTCTCTCTTACTCAATATGACAATATCCGACCGACAGTGTTCAATTACATGATCCGTCTGAAAATCATAGTGCCAGAGTATCGCTACTTTTCCACTCTATTCTAGTTTTTGGTGAAGTAGAAGAGATTAGAAAGGGTCAAGTAGTGAAGACATTATTTCGACCTAGCTAAAGGCATCTGGAAAATGTAAAACTGCTGTCAGACAAAAGCCATTGTTCCACCGTGGGAAAAGTTCTGTTGCAGTGTTAATTTAAATTTGGCTGTGGTGGATCGAATCCACTTCATGCATGCAAGATCCACTATAAACCTAATTGATTTACTGACCGAATGATCACTCTATGTATCGATGAATTAGCCAACTGACGAAAAATAATCTTTTCTACTATAGGCACAAGGCCTGAAATTTTAGTGGCAGGATAAGTAGATTACATCGACTACAGTACTTCACTGGTACTTATCGACCCCGGAAGGATGAAAAGCGAAGTTAACCTCGGCAGAATTTGAACTCAGAATGTAATGACGGATGAAAAGCCGCTAAGCATTTTTCACAGCGTAATAACGATTCTGCCAGTTCGCCATCTAACAATTGATAAGTAATAATAAAAGAAGTGAAATAGAACCAGTGCGTGTGCGTATCATTGGCATAATGACCGTCCTAAAATACAAGATTTTGTCTAATTGTTTTGTATAATCTCAGCTATCCGATTTCTTTTTTTTGCTAATTCATTGTGTGACCCTAGGGTCTCTGAGTGACCCCGAAATATGATAGTAATACAGAGTGAGCTTACTTCATCATCGTTAACGTTTCGACTTAGTAAATCTTGCTTTTATTATCATTATTGAGGCCGTCGTCGTCGTCATCGTCGTCATTGTTTTTTGTGATTAGTCTGGCGACAAAAACGAGCTTACTCATGGCACACGTGCGTCTGTTTGGAATGGGGGACGGGTGGGAGATTCGTTGCTGTGTACGTATGTATCCGTGTTTATATATATGTGTGCGTGTGTGTGTATGTATATATACACACACATATCTATCTATCTATCTATCTATCTATCTTTCTATCTATCTATCTGTCTATCTCTCTCTCTATATATATATATAATACATATATATATATATATATATATAATATAGATAGATAGATAGATAGATAGATAGATAGATAGATAGATAGATAGATAGATAGATAGATAGATAGATAGATAGATAGATAGATAGATAGACAGATAGATAGATAGATATGTGTGTGTATATACATACACATAATATGCTTGTGTATATACAAACATACACAC
Source organism: Octopus sinensis (assembly GCF_006345805.1). Lineage (NCBI taxonomy): Eukaryota > Metazoa > Mollusca > Cephalopoda > Octopoda > Octopodidae > Octopus > Octopus sinensis. The sequence goes on along the minus strand of NW_021827563.1, from coordinate 1,275 downwards.
CCACACGCGTAATGGTGTGTGCTTGTATACACAAGCATATATGGATGCTTGTACACACATATTTATGTATATGTATATACACACATACATATAATATACATATATACACACGTACATACATGTTTAAATACAATACATTTGTTTCTATGCTTATCTCGCTTACACACAAACACACACGATCCTTCACAAAACTAAAAATACACATACAAAAATGTCAAAATAAACGTTAATATTTAACAACTACCAGCTACCCATCCACCCGTATGTATACACAAACACACACACACACTCACACATCTCCCTCTTGCTCTCACTGTCTGTATACATACATACATACATTGACACACATAAACACTACATACATACATACATGCATACATACATATATACATACATACATATATACATACATACATACATACATATTTATATATATATATGTATATATATATATATATATATATATAATCTATATCTACACACACACGCATACACTCAGGATATCACTCCAAGAGTCACTCCCCGACCCATTCACTCAAAATCTCGTAAATAATAGATTTTTTAAACTTGTTTTGTTTCCTTGTTTGTCAGCAGTATTTGTCTTTGCTTCTTCGTCCTGTTGCTACCGCTACTACTACCACTACTACCACTACCGCTATTGTTGTTGTTATTGTTGTTGTTGTTGGTGGTGGTTGTGATGTTGATGGTGATGGTGTTGATGCTGTTAATCCTAAGTCCCAGAAGATTCCGAGTCGAAATCACGTGCGATTCTTTGTTTTGCGATAAGTGTGTATATGTTTGTAATTAGCTGCATACATATAACATGTACATATGTATGTGTGTGTTTGTGTATACACACACACTTTTATATACACATATGTACATGTATATTTATATATACATATACATTTTTATATACATATATGTATATATAATATATATATATATTATATATATATATATATACATATATCCACCATACTATATATATAAATGTAACTGGTTATATATTCAAATATGTGCGTTTGTGTGTGTTAATAATTAGCTATATGCATATAACCTGCATGTATGTGAATATAGATATATGTATAATATACGTTTACGTATACATGTGTTATATATATATATATATATATATATATATATATATATGGTATGTATGTATGTATGTGTATGTATGAAGCATGCAGATGTGTGTGTGTGTATGTGTTTGTGTGTGAATTATAAATGGATATGTGTAGAGAACCGAGAGAGAGAGAGAGATAAAGAGTGGGG
>NW_021827562.1:7500-28421 GCF_006345805.1 Octopus sinensis | reverse complement strand
TGTTCATACTGGAGCTTCCGGCACAAATGCCAAGCAGTACAGCATATCAGTTCCAAATTTCTGGCAGAGTGAATTGCATCATATTGCTACTTTTGTGACAGACGGTGCCCAACTGACCCTACTGTACTGTGTAGTTGATAAAATAAAAAAAAATGTCCTTGCATGTAATTAAAAATATAAAATGGTAATGATTTACCCATCACAGCCCGTGTGTATATATATATATATATATATATATATTTTGTGAAATAGAAAGATGAATAATCTTGTTGCAGATTAATCAAAAGTTTAAACGATACCTTGGTAGCAAAAATCACAGCAGAAGACAGCACGGTTGGAGGTACAACCATATGGTGTTGCAACATGCGTTATATATAATATATATATATATTATATAATATATATATTATATATATATATATATTTATATACATATAAAATATATATATATATACATACATACATATGCGACCTCGTGTGTACCGTGGTGATTTTTTTCTGTCTTCCCTTCTCTGGATCTTTCCTTCTCCTATGTTTCCGACGAAGAGCTCCGCTCGAAACATTAAACCCTCCTTCTTTCCTTCTTTCCTGAGCGTCCAATAATACTATATTTGTTCCACGTCCTCGCGTTGTTGTGTTTTTTTGTGCTTTCTTGTTTGGATTAACTATATATATATATATACATATATATAAAAAGCACCCATTACACTCTCAGAGTGGTTGGCATTAGGAAGGGCACCCAGCTGTAGAAAACCATGCCAAATCAGACTCGAGTCTGGCACAGCTTCCCAGCTTGCCAGCCCAGTCAAACTATCCGCCCCATGCCAGCATGGACAATGGCTGTTAACCCTTTCGTTACTGTATTTATTTTGAAATGCTCTCTGTTTCTTTCAATTACTTTAAGTATGACAAAGAATTTAGTAAAATAATTAGTTATCATTCAGCTGGTGTTAGGAACATAAATTGTGACTAAGGTTGGTGGGGTGGAAGATTTTAATCAGAACTTATGAAAACAAGACAGTTGTATAAAGAGCCAAGAGGTCGGTTTAAAGCCAGGCTAGGTATCAAAAGGGGGTTAAGAATGTTTCTCTATTATATATTTTAACCCTTTTATTACCATATTTCGTTGAGATGCTCTGTGTTTCTTTCAATTACTTTAAATATAACAAAGAATTTAGTAAAATAACTTAGTTATCATTAAGCTGGTGTTAGGAACATAAATTGTGACTTAAGGTTTAGTGGAAGATTTTAATTCAGAACTTATGAAAACAAGACATTTGTACTCAGAGCCAGAAGCAGTTTCAGCCAGGCTGGTATCAAAAGGGTTAAGAATTGTTTCTCTAACCCTTTTGTTACCATATTTCTGTTGAGATGCTCTGTGTTTCTTTCAATTAATTATAAATATAACAAAGAATTTAGTAAAATAACTTAGTTACCATTAAGCTAGTGTTAGGAACATAAATTGTGACTAAAGTTTGGTGGAAGATTTTAATTTAGGACTTATGAAAACAAGACATTTGTACTACAGAGCCAGAGGTGGTTTCACATGGGTTGGTATCGAAAGGGTTAAATGATGATGATGATGATGATGATGACGATGATGATGATATAGCTAAAAAAGAAGATAATCAAATGATACGTTATACAAGGGTGAAGCTGAAAGGAAAAAGGTTTGCCAATGTTCGTTTGACGTAAAGATGAACTAGGAGTTGTCCAGAGAGAAACGTTTAATTTCAATAAATTGCACTTTTAAGACTGCTAATTCCGCTGATATTACGTGATGCTGCCATCGCATCTCCTGGTAATAATTTCTCTGATGAATTATCGCTGCCTATGGCAGTCAGAACAAAACACATCCAGGTTAGAAGCACTAATTAATTTATCTTAGAACGGCTGTCGTCACTGGGGATTGCTTGTTAATCTCTTTTGAATTAATCTCTCAGGCGTTAATTAGTTACTAATATATTTTCATCAACTTCTTCGTTTCTCTAATTACGTCATAATCCTTTTGTTATCAGATCTTTGCCTGTATATACTCTTTTACTCTTTTACTTGTTTCAGTCATTCGACTGCGGCCATGCTGGAGCACCGCCTTTAATCGAGCAACTCGACCCCGGGACTTATTCTTTTTTGTAAGCCCAGTACTTATTCTATCAGTCTCTTTTGCCGAACCGCTAAGTGACGGGGACATAAACACACCAGCATCGGTTGTCAAGCAATGCTAGGAGGACAAACACAGACACACAAACATATATATATATACGACAGGCTTCTTTCAGTTTCCGTCTACCAAATCCACTCACAAGGCATTGGTCAGCCCAAGCTATAGTAGAACACACTTGCCCAAGGTGTCACGCAGTGGGACTGAACCTGGAACCATGTGGTTGGACACAACTACTTACACACAGCCACTCCTGCACCTAATATATACATACTATACGATGGGCTTCTTTCAGTTTCCATCTACCAAATCACTTCCACAAGGCATTGGTCAGCCCAATGCTATAGTAGAACACACTTGCCCAAGGTGTCACGCAGTGGGACTGAACCTGGAACCATGTGGTTGGTAAACAAGCTACTTACCACACAGCCACTCCTGCACCTATATATACATATATACGATGGGCTTCTTTCAGTTTCCATCTACCAAATCCACTCACAAGGCATTGGTCAGCCCAAGGCTATAGTAGAACACACTTGCCCAAGGTGTCACGCAGTGGGACTGAACCTGGAACCATGTGGTTGGTAAACAAGCTACTTACCACACAGCCACTCCTGCGCCTATATACTGCCTTTTGAAGATATTTTGAAAACGACAAAGAATTTAGTAAAATATCTTTGTCGTTATTAATTCGGTGTTTGGAATATAAATTAACAAGATATTTTGATTGAAAGTTTTAATTAAGACCCCTTTAACTCTTTTCTTAGCATATTTCTGCTGAAATACACTGACTTTGCTGTAATTAATTTAAAAATTAATGAAGTTAATGAGACGCAGAAGTGGCTGTGTGGTAAGTAGGTTGCTTACCAACCACATGGTTCCGGGTTCAGTCCCACGGCGTGGCACCTTGGGCAAGTGTGTTCTACTATAGCCTCGGGTAGACCAAAGCCTTGTGAGTGGATTTGTTAGACGGAAACTGAAAGAAGCCCGTCGCATATATGTATATATATATATATGTGTGTGTGTGTATGTGTGTGTGCGTGTATGTTTGTGTGTCTGTGTTTGTCCCCCTGGTATTGCTTGACAACCGATGCTGGTGTGTTTATGTCCCCGTCACTTAGCGGTTCGGCAAAAGAGACCGATAGAATAAGTACTGGGCTTACAAAGAATAAGTCCCGGGGTCGAGTTGCTCGATTAAAGGCGGTGCTTCAGCATGGCCGCAGTCAAATGACTGAAACAAGTAAAAGAGTAAAGAGAGAAGTATTTACAGCTTGATGCCCTTCCTAATGTCACCCACTCCGAGAGTATAGTGGGTGCTTTTTACGTGCCACCGGCATGAGGGTCAGTCAGGCGGTACTGGTAACAACCACGCTCAAATGGTGCTTTTTACATGCCACTTGCACAGAAGCCAGCCTGGTGGCACTGGTGGAAATTACCACACTCGAATATGTATATATATATATATATATATATATACATATATATATATCGATGCCAGTGCCGCCTTGACTGGCTTCTGTGCCGGTGGCATGTAAAAAGCACCATCCGAACGTGGCCGAGGGCCAGCGCCGGCTTGACTGGCTTCTGTGTCAGTGGCACGTAAAAAGCACCATCCGAACATAGCCGATGGCAGTGCCGCCTTGACTGGCTTCTGTGTCAGTGGCACGTAAAAAGCACCATCCGAACGTGGCCAATGCTAGCGCCACCTTGACTGGCACCTGTGCCAGTGACATATAAAAAGCACCATCCGAACGTGGCTGATGCCAGCGCCACTTTGACTGGCTTCTGTGCCGGTGGCATGTAAAAAGCACCATCCGAACGTAGCCGATGCCAGCGCTGCCTTGACTGGCTTCTGTGCCAGTGGCGCATAAAAAGCACCATCTGAACATGGCTGATGCCAGCGCTGCCTTGACTGGCTTCTGTGCCGGTGGCGCATAAAAAGCACCATCCGAACGTGGCCAATACCAGCACCGCCTAGACTAGCACCTGTGCCAGTGACACGTAAAAAGCACCATCCAAACGTGACCGATGCCAGTGCCGCCTTGACTGGCACGTAAAAAGCACCATCTGAACATGGTTGATGCCAGCCCCGCCTTGACTGGCACCTGTGCCAGTGGCATGTAAAAAGCACCATCCGAACGTGACCGATGCCAGCCCCACCTTGACTGGCTTCTGTGCTGGTGGCACATAAAAAGCACTTTCCAAACATGGCCGATGCCAGTGCTGCCTTGACTGGCACCTGTGCCAGTGGAACGTAAAAAGCACCATCAGAACGTGGTCGATGCCAGCCCCACCTTGACTGGCTTCTGCTGCCGGTGGCATGTAAAAAGCACCTACTACACTCACAGAGTGGTTGGTGTTAGGAAGGGCATCCAGCTGTAGAAACACTGCCGGATCAGACTGGGGCCTGGTGCAGCCTCCTGGCTTCCCAGACCCCGGTCAAACCGTCCAACCCATGCTAGCATGGAAAACAGACATTAAATGATGATGATGATGATGATGATGATGATGATGGTGATACATATGCAACTTGTGAAGTAGACACAGCAATGTCACTTGGCACACTGCTTCATGAATGGTCTTACTAGATCTCACTGGGCTCACAACCATGTGCTGCCATCTGTTGGTGCACTACAGAACTACTCCAGGAACATTTTGATACCACCTTATATGTATATAAATATACACATATATTTATATATGTGTATATATATGTGTGTGTGTTTATATATATATATATACATATAATACCTATTTCTTTATTACCCACAAGGGGCTAAACATAGAGGGGACAAACAAGGACAGACAAACGGATTAAGTCGATTACATCGACCCCGTGCGTAACTGGTACTTAATTTATCGACCCCGAAAGGATGAAAGACAAAGTCGACCTCAGTGGAATTTGAACTCAGAATGTAACGACAGACGAAATACCGATAAGCATTTCGCCCAGTTCGCTAACGATTCTGCCAGCTCGCCGCCTATGCACCCTTTTAAAGCCTAACCAGGCTCATGGGCCCAGTTTCCCGGTTTCTATGGTGTATGTGTTTCCCAGCTGGATGGGACGCCAGTCCGTTGCAGCGTTACTCATTTTCGCCAGCTGAGTGGACTGGAGCAATGTGAAATGAAGTGCTTTGCTCAAGAACACAATGCATCACCCGGCCCAGGAATCGAAACCACAATCTTACGATCATGGTGCTGACACCCTAACCACTAAGCCATGTGCCTCCACATATATATACATATGTATACATATATACATATATATACATATGTATACATATATACATATGTATACATATATATACATATGTATACATATATACATATATATACATATGTATACATATATACATATGTATACATATATATACATATGTATACATATATACATATGTATACATATATACATATATATACATATATCTACGGTGAGCTGGCAGAAACGTTAGCACGTCGGGCGAAATGCGTAGCCGTATTTCGTCTGCCGCTACGTTCTGAGTTCAAATTCCGCCGAGGTCGAGTTTGCCTTTCATCCTTTCGGGGTCGATAAATTAAGTACCAGTTACACACTGGGGTCGATATAATCGACTTAATCCATTTGTCTGTCCCTGTTTGTCCCCTCTGTGTTTAGCCCCTTGTGGGTAGTAAAGAAATATATATCTACATACTTATATATGCACAGGTACATATATGTATTGCGCACACACTCACACACATGCACACACACACACATATATGTTGCTTTTCATGTGTGTGGTTTGTGGGTGGAGGTGTTTGAGTCGTGCAGGCCTGGTGAGCAGTCAAAATTCTCATGGAAATCAACCCATGATAAACAATGATGTGGCTGCTATTAACATTCATACCAGAACGTGTGTAAAATCTGGAAGGGTATGCCTCGCAGTTGGAGGTCTAAAAAGATATGTTAAGTGAGCGCATACGGTGGGACCTGTTTCTCCTGTCTGCCACCACAGTTGCCTGGAATGTAATAAAAAGTGTAAAAGCTTGGCTGAGCTTAAAAGCCATATAAGGGCATCACATGGCAACAATAATGAATCATTTCAGTAAGTCTTCTTAGCAATGGCTTTTCTCGTGTAACGAGGATGCAGCTCTGATGTTATGTATATATATATAAATATATGTAAACAAATATCCATCTATCTATCCATCCATCCATCCATATATATATATATATATATATATATATATACATATATACACATATCCATATATATATATATTTATATATATATATATACATATATATATATATATATACATATATATGTGTGTGGTGTGTGTGTGTGTTGTGTGTGTGTGTGTGTGTGTGTAAACATATATCATGAGTTACATGTGGTGTACCTGAGGCCAAGTTCAATAATACCTGGATATACTACTACTACTGCTACTACTACTACTACTACTACTACTGCTGCTGCTGCTGCTATCACTACCATTACTACTACTACTACTACTACTATGACGACGACGACTACTAACACTACTACTATCACCACTGCTACTGCTATCACTAACTACTACTAACTACTACTACTACTACTACTACTTTTTGCTCTGATACTGCTACAATGGTAATGCTACTGCTGAACTGTTGTTGTTCCTGCAATACAAATGCAACACCGCTGCAATGCTACTGCAACATCACTGCAATGCTACTGCAACACCGCCACAATGCTACTGCAACACCGCTGCAATGCTACTGCAACACCGCCACAATGCTACTGCAACACCGCTGCAATGCTACTGCAACACCGCCACAATGCTACTGCAACACCGCTGCAATGCTACTGCAACACCGCTGCAATGCTACTGCAACACCGCCACAATGCTACTGCAACACCGCTGCAATGCTACTGCAACACCGCCACAATGCTACTGCAACACCGCTGCAATGCTACTGCAACACCGCTGCAATGCTACTGCAACACCGCCACAATGCTACTGCAACACCGCTGCAATGCTACTGCAACACCGCTGCAATGCTACTGCAACACCGCCACAATGCTACTGCAACACCGCTGCAATGCTACTGCAACACCGCCACAATGCTACTGCAACACCGCTGCAATGCTACTACTGCTATAGACCCGCCTTTCAAACACAATTTGACTTTAAAAAATGATACATACTTTTCAAGGTGTCATGTTACACCTTGAAATTACGTCAGAATCCTCGCTCACGCATAAAACCAGGTAATTCAGATTACAAAAAAGAAAAAGAAAAAAAAAAGATAGCAACATCATGAAGTCACTACACGTCAGACAGATAACATCGAACAAATAGTATCAGACAATATTATCAAACATATATCAAACAAAAAAGAGCATGCACTACACACACATCAAACATATCAAACGCACATCAAATATACAGCAAACAACAAAGAATACACACCAAACATACATCAAACATATAATAAACACACATCAAACAGAAAACACGTGCCAAGTATACATCAATCATGTATCAAACACACCTCAGACACATGTCAAACAACAGAAAACACGCACCAAACACACCTCAAACACATGTCAAACAGCAAAGAACACACACTAAACACACATCAAACACATATCAAACACACACTAAACATACATCAAACACATCAAACACACATCAAACAGACATCAAACAACACATAAAACACATCAAGCATACATCAAACAGACATCAAACATTTATCAAACATATATCAATCCAAAAAAGAACACACTAAACACACATCAAACACACATCAAACAACAAAAAACACACACCAAGAATACATCAAACATATATCAAACACACAAACATACATCAAACAACACATCAAACATACATCAAACACATCAAATATACTTCAAACACATATCAAACACATATCAAACATACATCAAACAACAAAGAACACACACCAAACATACATCAAACATATATCAAACACAAACATACATCAAATAACACATAAAACACATCAAACATACATCAAACAACACATAAAACACATCAAACACACATCAAACAGCAAAGAACACGTGCCAAGCATACATCAAACATACATCAAACACATCAAACAGACATCAAACACACACAAAAGCAAAAACACACACCAAACATATACCAAACACACCTCAAATATGTGTCAAACAACAAAGAACACACACTAGGCATGCATCAAACATACATCAAACACATCATACATCAAACAACACATAAAACACATCAAACACACATCAAACATACATAAAACACATCAAACAGACATCAAACACACAAATAACAACAACAACTGTGATAATGATGTACAATTGTTCCATGCTCTTGCTATGTGCTTGCTGTCTCTCTCTTTCTTGCTTTTGTCTGTCTCTCTCACTCTTTCTCTTTCACTCCCAGGCGTGCCAAAAAGCTGTGCCCAATCGTGAACATCGGACATCCGGTTCCCATATCACCCGACCATAGCAGTACTCCGAGACCCGAATCAGAGACGGAACTCACGCCACAGCCGATCAGGAAGGGCGAGCAATCGTTCGACAACCAGCTTTACATGGGCTACCACTTCACATCTGGTGAGGACAGTATTTAAGAAAAACCCCACAAACACACACACACACATATACACGCATGCACGCACACACACACACATGCAAAGGGCTGCTGGAAAGTTCCTGGCTTTGAGTAAAAGAAAATCCAGGAGGATCAGTAAATTAAGATTTTATTCAACATATTCCCCTTCTCAGATTCACACAGTTATCACGGTGGTCCTTCAGTTTTTCTAAGCCCTTGTAAAAGAACTCAGAAGGTTGGACTTCCAGCCAGGCCTTTTACCTTTAAAACCAGGAACTTTTCAGACCCCCTTATAATGTACACACACACACACACACACACATAAAATATCAAATATTATTATTAAGTATGAAAATTGAGATAACTAATAGATAGATTAATTTACTGGTTAATTAACATATTTGCCTACATTTGTTTCAATGAAACAGTTGTCGGTGAATATATTAATCAATCAATTAATTTGTATCCATTAGATCTCTCCATTTTCATACTTAATAATATTTGATATTTTCTGATATTTCATATAATATATTCACTGAAGAAATATCTCTTCAAAATACAATATATTAAACCAGTGTATCTTGGATAAAAATATCCTTATAAGAGATCTAAATATGCTTGTATATATATATATATAGAGTAATATATATATTATATAGAGAGTAATATATATATTATATATATATATAATATATGATATATAGAATATATATATAGAATATAGTAATATATATAGATATATAGTAATATATATGTATATACATATATATATATATATATATATATATATAGATATATATATTATATAGTATATATATGTATATACATATATATATATATATATATATAGAGTAATATTATGTATATATATATAATATCGTAATATACATATATATATATATATATATATGTAAATATAGTAATATGCTATGGTAAGCTACAGGGGGGGGGGCTAAAAAGTTCCTGGTTTTGAGTAGAAGAAAATATGGGAGTAAAAGTCAATTATGACCTTATTCAACTCACACACACATACACACGTGTGTGTGTGTGTGTGTGTGTGTGTGTGGTGTGTGTGTGTGTGTGTGCATATATATGGGGAGGGGTGCTGAAACGGTTCTGGCTTTGGGTAAAAAATACGGTCAATCAAGATTTTATTCAACATAATTCCCCTCTCAGATTCGCACACTTATTGCAGTGGCCCTTCAGCTTTTCTAAGCCCTGTAGAAAAAATCAGAAGGTTGGGCCTCCAACCTGACCGTTCACAATACCCTTAAAGCCAGGAACTTTTCAGTGACCCCTTATATAGACATACAAGCATTTTTTGGGGTTTTTTTTTGCAGACCCTATACTTTTCTGTCTTGAGTTTCTGGGTTTCATAGGGTTAGTTACCTCGTTTCCAAGGACCTTTTCAGTGACCCCTTGTATACACATACAAGCATTTTTTTTGTTTTGTTTTTGCAGGCCCTATACTTTTCTGTCTTGTGTTACTGGGTTCCATAGGGTTAGTTACCCCGTTTCCAAGGTGTATAAGTGACTGAGTTCGTAACATTCACCCCACCTCCCACCCTGAATGGGATGCCTGTCTGTCACAGGGTCACCCGTTTACGGCTGAGTGAACTGGGGTAACATCAAATGAAGTGTTTCGCTCAAAAGCACAATACACCGCCGGGTCTGAGAATTGAAACTATCATCTTGTAATCATCAGTTGTCAAGCGATGTTGGGGGGGGGGACAAGCATACTAAACAGTCACATACAAATACACACACGCATACTCAAACACACACACACACACACACACACACACACAAGATATTGGACAAACAGATGAAAAGATGTCTTCCAGATGATTCTGTCTGTTTTTAATTATTTTTTTCATCATTATTTAACAAGTTAATTTTTTTTTTTATGAATTATTCTTCATTTCTTTTCTGAATTTTGTTATTATTATTATTATCATTATCATTATTATTATTATTATTATCATTATTATTATTATTATTATCATTATTATTATTATTATTATTATTATTATTATCATTATCATTATTATTATTATTATTATCATTATTATTTTATTATTATCATATTATTATTATATTATCATTATTATTATTTTATTATCATTATTATTTTATTCATTATATTATTATTATTATTATTATCATTATTATTATTATTATTATCATATATTATTATTATTATCATTATTATTATTATTATTATCATTATTATTATTTATTATTATCATTATTATTATTTATTATCATATTATTATTATATTATCATTATTATCATTATTATTATATTATTATTATTATTATCATCTATCATTATTATATATTATTATTATTATATTATTATTATTATATTATCATTATTATTTTTAGTATCATTATTATTATTATTATTATCAGTTTATTATTATTATTATTATTATTATTTATTATTATATTATATTATTATTATTATTATCTCATTCAGTAGTTTTATTTTTATAGCGTGCTTCACTTATTACGAGCACAGCTCTGTGTGCCTGGGTATGTGCTGTGGTTTGTTGTGATTATCTGATGGTTATTATGGAAGTGTTCTGCGTAGGATTGTGCAGTGCCTATAGTGCAATTTATATTATTATTATCATTACCTCATCATCATCATCATCATTATTATTATTATTATTACTATTATTATTATTATTATTATATTATTATTATTATTATCATTATTATTATTATTATTATCATTATTATTATTATCATCTTATTATTATTATTATTATTATTATTATTATTTTATTATATATTATTATTATTATTATTATTCATGTATTTTTATTTTATAACATGCTTTCACTCATTCTACCGAGCACAGCTCTGTTTGCCTTGGGTATGTGCTGTGAGTTGTTGTGATGCTCTGATGATTATTGTATGGAAATTATTATTTTATTATATTATTATTAATAAATAGAAGAGTGCCATGTCATGTGAAATTTGTGAACAATATTTCGGCATCAAGCGTGCCTTCCACAGGTTCAAAATTACATGTCGGTCTACTTCCTTTTTTGAACCTGTGGAAGGCACGCTTGATGCCGACATATTGTTCAACAAATTTCACATGATATAGCACTCTTCTATTTATTTGTATATAACTTTTGGATGAGTTACCTCAGTCCTATATAGTATTATTATTATTATCATTATTATTATTATTATTATTATTATATAAAAGCAACAAGTTGGCAGAATCGTTAGCATGCTGGACGAAATGCTTAGCTGTTTTTGTCTGTCACGACATTTTTAGCTCAAATTTTGGCTTTCATTCTTTGGCGGGTCGAGTCCGATAAATTAAGTACCAGTCAAGTACTGGGGTCAATGGATTGACTAGTCCCCTTCCCCCAAATTTCGGGCCTTGTGCATGGAGTAGAAAAACAGAATCATTAACACGCCGGGCGAAAAAGTTAGCGATATTTCACCTGTCTTTTGCATTCTGAGTTCAAATTCCGCCGAGGTTGACTTTGCCTTTCATCCTTTCGGGGTCAATAAATTAAGTACCAGTTACGCACTGGGGTCGATCCAATCAACTGGCCCCACTCCCTTAAAATTTCAGGCCTTGTGCCTAGAGTAGAAAATATAATTATTATTATTATTATCATCATTATCATTATCATTATTATTATTATTATTATTATTATTATTATTATTATTATTATTATTATTATTATTATTGTTATTATTATTATTATGCTGATGAAGTTTGAAGATTATAATTTTTTTTTATTATTGCAAAAAAAAACAAAAACAAGAACAATTAAAAAAAAGATATATTTAAAAAAAAAATCATTGTTTTTCAAAAGAAAGAAAATTTTTTTTTAAAGAAAAGAAAAAAGCAAAAGAAAAGCAAAATTTGATTTTGTTCTTGTTTTTTTCTTTCTTTTCTTCTTTCATGATGTTCATTCACATCCGACATGTCTTCTCCTTCATGCATACATGTATTATACATGTGTGTGGTGTGTGTGTGTGTATGTGTGGATATATATATATATATATATATGCATATATATACATATATATACACATATATATATATGCATATATATATATATGGTAATATTAGACAGGATATATATATATATATATATAATATATAATATATATATATATACATATATATATACATACATATTACATATATATATGTATACATATGTAAATATATACATATATATACATATATATATATATAACATACATATATACTACATATATATAATATATAATATATATATTATATATATATATATATATATATACATATATGTGCATGTGTGCTCTGTGTACAATGAGCATATTTTTATATAATATATATAATATAGAAGATAGATATAGAATATATAAATACGCATATGTTTTTATATATAAGAACATGAAAACATTATATATATTATACATAATCTATATACAGCATATATATAATATATATATATATATATATATATATATATATATATAAGTATACAACATATACACACATACACAGACATATGTGCTCACACATGCACACACACACACACACACACACTTAAATACTTTAAGTGAGGATTCACTCCATCTGTGTTACCGTTTCTTTATCGTAACAGCCTTGGGTCATGGAAAAGAAACAGTCTTGACAATTTGATAAATGGAAATTGGGGAATCGTCCTCCTCTTCCTCCTCCTCCTCCTCCTCCTTCTTTCTCCCTTCTTTTTCCCCTTCTTCTTCTTCTTCTTCTTTCTCTCTTCTTTTTTCCCTTCTTCTTCCTCTTCTTTCTCTCTTCGTTTTAAACTTAGCTTCTTATCTTTCTCTTTCTTGTTCCACTCTTCTTCCTTCTTTCTCCTCTTTTTCCCTTCTTCTTCTTCTTCTTCTTCTTCTTTCTCCCTTCTTGTTTCCACTTCTTCTACTGTTTTTCTTCTTCTTCTTCTTCTTCTACTTCTTCTTCCTCTTCTTCTTTCTCCTTTCTTCTTCTTCTTCTTCTTCTTCTTTCTCTCTTCTTTTTTCCCTTCTTCTTCTTCTTCTTCTTTCTCCTCTTCTTCCTTCCTCTTCCCCCTTTCTAATCTTCCCTTCTTTACTCTTCCTTCCTCTTCCTCCACCCCTCCCTCTCCCTCCTCCTCTTCATCCTCCCCTCCTGCCATTCCTCCTCATTCTCATCCGCCTCCTCCCTTCTTCTTCTTCCTACCCCCTTCCTCCTCCTCTTCTTCCCACATCTCCTCAAGATTCCCCTCCCACAACCCCCGCTCCACCCTCTCCTCCACACCACAGCAATTGTGATATTCTAACCATGACCTTCTCCACGGAAACAAAACATTTTTGCATTTTATTTCTCTCTCTATTTTTTTCTACTCATTTCCTTTTTTTAGTTTATTTTTTTTTTTATTCTTGGATTCTGATTATGTTTTCCTTTTTAATTCTTCGATTCTTGCATTCCATCATTCTATCAAACCGCCATTCCATCCTCCCTTCTTTCTTTCTTTCTTCCTTTGCTTTCCGTCTTCTCCTTTCACCAAGTCCGATTCCAAAACCCTGCTCCACTGCACTGCACTGCACCTACCCCAAATCCTGTCCCTTTTACATTGTTCATTTCGGACGACAAGACTCACCGTTTGGACCGAAAATAGGGGAATCAACCAATAAATAAATAAACAAAAATAATTAAAAAAAAAACAACAACTGCAAAACTGAAAGCAGGCAAAAAAGATTCAAAACATAAACCGCCTACCCACCCCCACCACTGTTGCATCAACATCAATGAAATACAGGAGAAACCCCCCCCAAAAATAATTAAAATCAGAAGTCGAGAAATCTCTTAAAAATGATCAAGCATGCTGCTTGTGTATCAACATTCCATGTGGCAGGTTTGAAAATTGTTAAGTGATTCCACTGCATGAAACCAATGGTAGCCTTGTTAAGCCTTAACCCAGAAATATAGAATACTTATCCACCAATGCAGTGTTGAGCCCTCATTCTCACTGTGTGATTTTAGCATGTGTGTGTGTATGTAGATGTATGAGCCAATGTCAGACCTCTACATGGTAGCTAGACCTGCTAGTAACAGCAGCCAAATCTCCCTCAAATCACATCCTACTGTCTTATGTGTATATATATGTATGCATGCATGAGCCAATGAGGGAATCTTCTGCATGGTAGATAGACCTGGTTGAAACAGCAGTCAAATCTCCCTCAGATCACACCCTAATCTTTTATGCATGTACATATGAGCCAACGAGGATGACCGCTGCATGGCAACCAAATCACCCTCACATCACACCCCACTGTCTTATGTAAGTATGTAAGTAAGTATATATGTATGTATGTATGAGCCAATGATGGAAACCTCTACATGGTATCTCGACCTGCTAGAAATAACAGTCAAATCACAAATCGTATCCTAGTGATAATCCTTCATATTTCCATAGGAAAAGGGTCAGAGTATACTGAAAGTATAACTTACATTACAGAGGGGCTGTCCCCTTGAAAGGTATGACAGCAGGACTGTAATCCCATCAGTAACAATAATACAGCTTCCTTTATAGAACTTCAAAAAGGTGGCTTGATACGAAGTCAGGTTATTTATTTTCCTTCTCGAGCCATGCCTGGCTCATAAGGGCCGGTTTCCCGGTTTCCTTGGCGTATAGGTTCCCCACCTAGACGGGACGCTGGTCTGTCATAGGGGAGCTGCAAGATGCAGGAGGAAAGAGTGAGAGAAAGTTGTCGCGAAAGAGTCAGCAGAAGTTTGCCATTACCCTCTGCCGGAGCTGCATGGATCTTAGGTGTTTCGCTGATAAACACATACATCGCCCGGTCTCAGATTCGAACCCATGACCCTTGACTGCGAGTCCACTACTCTAACCATGTGCCTCCACATACATACATATATATATATATATATATATATATATAATATATATATATATATAATATATTATATATATATATATATATATTGTTTGTTCCTTCTCGAGCCATGCCTGGCTCATAAGGGCCGGTTTCCCGGTTTCCTTGGTGTATAGGTTCCCCACCAGGACAGGACGCCGGTCCGTCGCAGGGGAGCTGCAAGATGCAGGAGGAAAGAGTGAGAGAAAGTTGTGGCGAAAGAGTCAGCAGAAGTTTTGCTATTACCTTCTGCCGGAGCCACGTGGAGCTTAGGTGTTTCGCTCATAAACACACACATCGCCCGGTCTGAGATTCGAACCCGCGATCCCTCGACCGCCAGTCCGCTGCTCTAATCACTAGGCCATGTGCCTCCGAAGTCAGGTGGTCTATGGCTTTGGCAATGGTATCAGGGACTTTAGAAAGTTGAAGGGACTCTAGTATCCATGATTGGAAGAACACTTTGTTATTATTTTTCTGCTGAAATACACTAATTTATTTTAATTGATTTTTTAAAATACTGAAGGATTTAGTTAAGTCATTATTAAGCTGATATTTGGAACATAAATTAGCATAAATTAACATAAATTAACATGAAATTTTGTTGGAAGATTTTGATTTAGATCACTTTAACCCTTTTGTTACCATATTTCTGTTGAAATAGAATACCATTGTTTCAATTAATTTTGAAAAAAATAAAGAATTTTGTAAAATAACTCATTATTATTAAACTGGTGTCTGGAACATAAATTAACATAAATTAACATGAAATTTTGTTGGAAGGTTTTAATTTTAACCCTTTTGTTACCATACTTCAGTAAAAAATACGCTGCCTTTGTTTCAATTGATTTTGAAATTAATGAAGAATTTAGCAAACTAACTTTGTCATTATTAATCTGGTTTGGGGGACAAAAATGAACATAAATTAACATAAATTAACATGAAATTTTGCTGGATCACTTTAACCTCTTTGTTACCATATTTGTTAGCAAATACACTGCTTTGCTTCAGCTTTAATTGTAACAATAACAACAAATTTAGTGAAATACTTTGTCCTTATTACACTGGTGTTTGGACAGAGATAAACACGAAATTTTGCCAGAATATATTAATTTAAATTGCTTTAAAAGCCGAAGTATATAATAATAATAATGAAATTATTGTATACAGTGCTCAGGTGCACCACAACTTTTCAGAAAGTGCATATAAAGTACATGCAGTAATGTACAAATATCTGGAAAGCGAACAGTGTATGAGTCAGATACATGGCTGTGTGTGTATGGAGGGGAGAAAATCAAGTGTAGTGTTGGAGAATCTCAGGAAGCATGGAAGTTTTCAACGATGCAGTGCTCCGACAACTAACAACTGATGCTGGCAGTTTGTTCCATGCTTCAGCAACTCTCAGCGTGAATAAATGTTTCCAAAAGCCATGGAAGGAGCTGTGCTGTTTTATGACTTTCTAAACATGTCCATGGGTGTTAGACAGGTGGAGTTTTTAAATAATAATAATAATGAAATTATTGTATACAGTGCTCAGGTGCACCACAACTTGTCAGAAAGTGCATATAAAGTACATGCAGTAATGTAGAAATGTCTGGAAAGTGAACATGTTTGTGTGTGTATGGAGGGGAGAAAATCAAGTGTAGTGTTGGCGAATCTCAGGAAGCATGGAAGTTTTGAAGGATGCAGTGCTCCGACAATTATGAATCATAGTACTAAGTCTGGCCTCATTCTTTGTTATAAAAGAAGTGGTTACCAAATACAAGGTGACAAAGGAACAGTACTGTTACCCACAAGGGAATAGAAAGCTAAAAACGTGTGTTCTGCAAATTTCCTACATAAATCATTAAACTCTTCTTAACAGACACATTTTTTTCCAGCTCCCATGCAAAAAATTCCATTTTTAATCACTATTTATTTTGAATCGTATATAAGGAAGAATAAGTGTAGAAAACATTTTACATCAGTTATGATTTCATTGTGAAGTTACTGACCGTTAATGGTAGTTAAGGATAGTTAATAATAGAAAATGGGAAAAATAATCATCATTATCATCATCATCATCCTCATCATTGTTTAGCGTCCGCTTTCCATGCTAGCATGGGTTGGACGGTTCAACTGGGGTCTGGGAAGCCAGAAGGCTGCATCAGGCCAGTCAGATCTGGCAATGTTTCTACGGCTGGATGCCCTTCCTAACGCCAACCACTCCGTGAGTGTAGTGGGTGCTTTTTACGTGCCACCCGCACAGGTGCCAGACGGTGCTGGCAAACGACCACGATCGGATGATGCTTTTTACGTGCCACTGGCACGAGGCCAGTCGGGGCGGCGCTGGCAATGGCCACGTTCGGATGGTTCTCTTACATGCCACCGGCACTGGTATCACAGCTGATATATTAATATGATTATAATAGAAAATGGGAAAAATAATAATAATAATAATAATAGAAAATGGGAAAAACAATCATGGACGAAGTATTGGGTTGTCTGGAAAGTTTGTGCTGATTTTTAAAGGAAAGAAAAAGGTCAATAAATACTTGCCATTACATTTTTAATCAACCAAATATGAACCATTTTGTTGCACAATGCGTCTCCATCTTTCCTTTAACTTGAAAATACCCTCTTCCCAGAATTGAGGTGGTTTCATGGCAAAGAATTCATCAAGGTATCTTTTTACGTCATCCAAGGAATTGAAATTTTTACCATTAAGACTATTCTGCAGAGACGTGAATAAGTGGAAATCCAAAGGAGCAATATCTGGTGAATATGGAGGGTGGGGTAACACATCCCAGCCGAGCTGCAGCAATTTTCGTCTGGTTCCCAAAGTATCAAGTGCCGAAAATGAACTTTCTTATCTTCCATTTTAAAGGGTTACAGAATTAACACAGGTTATAGGAACATAAACCTTCTTCCATGAAAAGATAGCTTAAACTGTGCTCTAAATGGAGGTGTAGTCAAATCCTATTTTACGGACCCAACCATGGTCTAAAATAAGTCGAAAGGTAAGCTGCTATAAATCGGCACAAACTTTATGGACCACCCAATACTTTGGGTTAAAAATACGTGACAGATACCGCAGGGTACAGTGTACGTATATTTTTGTTCAAATATATATTTAATAGACATCTCTGAACGAAAACATATGAGATAATAATACATTAAGAGATTAATATATAAACGAAATGTATACATTTATATGGGAAGACGTGGGAGAGAGAGAGAAAAAGAGAGACAGAAAAGCACTGATAACTTTTAGAGGTCCTTAACATCTCAGCAAATACATTTTTTTTTTCAAATTTCATGCAATAAAAAATCATTTTATTATTTATTTTGAATCTGTATATAAGGAAGAATAAGAGCACAAATTATTTTGGATCAGTTACGATTTTATTATGAAACTAGCAGTATCGCCCGGCGTTGCTCGGGTTTGTAAGGGAAATAACTAAATAAGCATTTTTAGAGAGTTACTTCCCTTATATAATAGCAAAAAAATATGCATTAAAAATGGGAAAAAATGATGGAAAATTTTTTTGGAATTGTAGACTCATCGTAGACGTGTGCTAATACCCAGAAGATACTATAAGATACTCGCTTTTGGTTAAACTGCACTGAAAAATGTGGGAGTAGTTAGGAATCTAAATCGTAGGAGACAGACACTCACACAACTTCATCATCATCATCATCATCATCATCATCATTTAGCGTCCGCTTTCCATGCTAGCATGGGTTGGACGGTTCAACTGGGGTCTGTGAAGGTGGAAGGCTGCATCAGGCCCAGTCAGATCTGGCAGTGATTCTATGGCTGGATGCCCTTCCTAACGCCAACCACTCCGTGAGTGTAGTGGGTGTTTTTTACGTGCCACCTGCACAGGTGCCAGACAGAGCTGGCAAACGGCCACGATCGGATGGTGCTTTTACATGTCACCGGCACGGGGGCCAGCCGAGGCTGGCAACGGACATGAACGGATGGTGCTTTTACGTGCCACTGACACAGGGCCAGACATATAAAGATTACTGACAGAAATTATAGTTACTGATAGGAAAAAGGAATAATATATTTGGGGGTTAGAAATGAGTGAAAATGCCTCAGAATACAGTGAACGTATATTTTTGTTCAAATATATATTTACTAGACATCACTAAATGAAAATATACAGGTTAACATGTTAAGAGGTTAAGATGCTACAGTGAGTGGACAAAGTCATACAAGGAGACGGTACAGAAAGACAACCTGTGACATAAATTTGGATGACACTTGTAAATATGGTGTAGATAGGAAATATGTTGTTATCTTTTTTCACCCATTCTCCTTATATTTTAAATTGTTTACAAATATTTTGTTTTTTCTCATCCTTTAAAATAAAAATGTGCTCTGCACAAAAATAAAATTTGCTGTTGAAATTAAATACGTATATATACATATGTGTATATATGTATACAACAACTTGTCGACACACACACACACATATATATATATTTGTATGTATGTATATGTATATACATATACATATGTATATGCATACATATATAGATGCATATATATGCATATATATATGTATGTATATATATATGTGTATATATATGTAAATATGTATATATATATATAAATATATATGTATATATGTATATATATATATATGTATATAAAATATATATATGTATATATGTATATATATGTATGTATATAGTTATATATATATATATATATATGTATATATACATATGTATATATGTATATGTGTGTGTATATATATATATATATATATATATATTTTAAATCGCAAATAAAAACACCTCCAGTAATGTAAACATTTTCAATCGCACATATAGAGTGTATGTGTTTTGTTTATACACACACACACACTCACACACACACACACACACACACACACACACACACACACACACATACACACACACACACACACATGTATATTGTTCCATCTGAGTCTTCAAGTTTTTGTACAAATATATCCAAATCCTGTTTGTGATGTCATATTTTTTTTCCAAATTGAGTAATAAAATTATTTTTTAAAAAATGAACAAAAATATACAAATAAATTAATAAACAAATTTAAAAACAATAGTTTTTCTTCTTCTTCTTCTTCTTCTTCTTCTTCCTGTTCAAATATCTTGTTATTGTTGTTGTTGCTGTTGCTGTTCTTGTTACAACAATAGCAGTGACAACTATGTATGTATGTATGTATGTATGTCAGACATAATTCAGTTTTATTCCAAGACTAGCAGTATCGCCCGGAGTTGCTCGGGTTTGTTTCGACCCTTTAGAATTGGAATTTTT
>NW_021827562.1:0-2500 GCF_006345805.1 Octopus sinensis | reverse complement strand
TGTGACAATCCCATGAAAGGGATGAATGCTTCTGTTAGTTAGTTAATTTTTTGGCTCAAAAAGCAAAAAGCAAGGCCATGTAGGGGACATGAAGTTATGTACAGGGTGGTGTTCATGTAAAGAGTTCAGGCCACTTGTGGTCAAGGGAGACTTTGAACCGAGTGGTCGTCGGCATCTTCACTATCTCGTCCGGCAGCTTATTCCACGGATCCGCAACCCGGACGGAGAAAGCCCCTCTCCTTCGATTGAGATGAAATCGTCACAGATAGAGCTTTATATATATATATTCAATTCAATTCAATTTTATTGGCTCAAAAAGCAAAAGCAAGGCCATGTAGGGGGACAGGGCGTTATGTACAGGGAGGGTGTTCATGCAAAGAGTTCAGGCCATTTGTGGTCAAGGGAGACATTGAACCGAGCGGTCGTCGGCATCTTCACTATCTCGTCCGGCAGCTTATTCCACGGATACGCAACCCGGACGGAGAAAGCCCCTCTCCTTCGATTGAGATGAAATCGTCGCAGATAGAGCTTTTCAGAGTGACAGCCCTAGGAAACAGTGTTTCCTGGGGCTAAATAACAGTAGCATTCTTCCCTTTCATGGGACTTTCACACTAAGTTGACAACATACTATCACTTTATCTAGGCACAAGGGCCAAAATTTTGGGGGAGGGGGCCAGTCGATAAGATCGACTGATACTTAATTTATCAACCCTGAAAGGATGAAAAGCAGAGGTGACCTCAGCAGGATTTGAACTCAGAACGTTCAAAGCATTTCGCCCGGTGAACTAACGATTCTGCCAGCTTGCACCTTATGATAATAATGATAATAATAATAATAATAATAATAATAATAATAATGACAATAATAATAATAATGATGCTCATATCCTACGCAAAATACTTTCTATGTAATCTCAAGTTTTAAAACAAACATAATTTTCGTATGGTTTTTTAGGTATTCACTAGTACAACACTAAGTACAAAACCAAATATATGGCACCCTAGGCATAACACCGACATGAACTTCCAACTTGTTGTCTCTTGAGGTCTCTGGGTGAGACTTGGAGCCAACTTGTACAAATGGAAAGCAAAAGTCAAACACAGAATAATAATAATAATAATAATAATAATAATAATAATAATAATAATAATAATAATAATAATGATAATTTTTAAAAAAATTAATTTATTAGATATTCACTTGTACAACACCCCCCCCCCCAAATATATGGCACCCTAGGCATAAAACATGAACTTCCAGCCTGTTGTCTCTTGAGGTCTCTGGGTGAGACTTGGAGCCAACTTGTACAAATGTAAAGCAAAAGTCAAACACAGAATAATAATAATAATAATGATGATGATGATGATGTTGATGGTTTCAAATTTTGACACAAAGTCAGCAATTTTAGTGGAAAGAAAAGTTGACTTCAGTTGGATTTGAACCGAGAATATAAAGAGTCAGAACCCACAATGCAAAGCGCTTTTTTCGGAAGCGCTTACAAACCCTGTCAACCTGCTGTCATCATTAATTCTTTAACATTCAGATTACTTTCAGTTCTATATTTAAGAGATGAGGAATTATGTACATTATTTACATTATTTACATTTGATGGATATTTGTCCTCATCTTGTTTGTTGTTAACACAACATTTCGGCTGATATACCCTCCAGCCTTCATCAGGTGTCTTGGGGGAAATTTCAAACCTGGGTTCTCGTTCCTAAGATATTTTTCAATGTTGTTGTTATTATTATCATTATTATTATCATTATTATTATTATTATTATTATTTTTTCCTTCTTTCTTCAAATTTTCTTCCGTTTCTCGCCGAGTGTTTTCCGTACACCTAGGGCAGAGAAGCTCATTGCATGCATTCCCAGATTACACGCGCAAATTCACAGATAGAATATGTATTTAAAAATTCATAAATAAATAATTTCATGGATGGATGTTGTTTTCACAGTGATAATGCTCTTCTCAGTACATGAGCTGTTCCAGTATTATTATTATTATTATTATTATTATTATTATTATTATTATTATTATTATTATTATTATTAATTATTATCATCATTATTATTATTATTATTATTCAGTTCTATATTTAAGAGATGAGGAATTATTTACATTATTTACATTATTTACATTTGACGGATATTTGTCCTCATCTTGTTTGTTGTTAACACAACATTTCGGCTGATATACCCTCCAGCCATCATCAGGTGTCTTGGAGAAATTTCGAACCTGGTTTCTCATTCCTAAGATATTTTTCAATGTTATTATTATTCTATGTTTGACTTTTGCTTTACATTTGTACAAGTTGGCTCCAAGTCTCACCCAGAGACCTCAAGAGACAACAGGTTTGAAGTTCATGTTGGTGTTATGCCTAGGGTGCCACATATTTGTTTTTGTTTTTTTTGGTGTTGTACTAGTGAATGTCTAAAAAAAACACGATAATTATGTTTGTTTTAAAACTTGACGTTACATAGAGAGTATTTTGCG
>NW_021827561.1:25000-27651 GCF_006345805.1 Octopus sinensis | reverse complement strand
ACCGCCGCCGCCACCACCACCACCACCACCACCAACAACAACAACAGTGGAGGCGCAATGGCCCAGTGGTTAGGGCTGCGGTCAAACGGTCGTAAGAACGCGGTTTCGATTCCCAGACCGGGCATTGTGAGTGTTTATTGAGCAAAAGCACCTAAGCTCCACGAGTCTCCGGAGGGGGGGCGGGGTGGGGGTGGGGTGAACACTGCTGTATTCTTTCACCACAACTTTCTCTCACTCTTTCTTCCTACTTCTGCCACAAAGCAGAGGAACCATAGTGTAACCCACTATGGTATCGTAAACTTTCAGACCCTAGTCTAGATTGCGAATCCTCTGTACCCCATGATGGTTCAGCTCTCCACCCGTTAAAAGCCACCGTTTACAGAATGAGGACAACAACGTCGCTTTTGCGCCTGTGCAACCGCCAGTCTATCGCGTGTGGTGGGTGGATCTTCAAGTTGCCACACGCATTCTTAGTAGCTTAGAGTAGGCTCGAATTAGAGATTATTCTTTGTGGCTATGGCGTGGGAAGATGGAAAAGAAGAAGAAGAAGAGAAGAGAAGAAGAAGAAGAAGAATAAGAAGAGAAGAAGAAGAAGAAGAAGACACTCGCCCACATATATGTGTACATATGAATATATATGTTTGTATAGGTATGCATGTCTATAATTACACACACATACACACACACGCCCATATATATGTGTACATATGAATATATATATGTATCTTTTGTATGCATGTATATATTTATACTCACACACGCGTGCGCACACACAATTGTATATTATGTATGTATGTATTTATGTATGATTTCTTGAGATGGGTATTTCCAAGGTAGTGGAGGATTTTGAACTTTTTTTCAAGTTAAAGTGATACCATGTGCTGTATACGTTTGTGTATATATTTCCTGTTTTTCCTTCTATGTATTTCAGATGTTTTTTCTTTAAATATGTCTTGTTACGTTTTCATTCAAAAGTTATTCAGATAATGATTTTATTTTATTTTATTCTTCTTCCGATCAAAAATCGCAGTTAATTTTGAAATTTCGTAAATTTTGTACAAGACATTGTAGATCTTTAGCTGGGCTAAAAAGTCACATTCGATCACGGCACCAGTAACAGTTAAGCTTCGTGCAATGGCCATACTCGATAACGAGGGGGCAGCCATAATAATAGTGATTTCTTGAGCATAGAAAGAAACCGACTTGAAAATCTTCAAATACATAGAGACATAATGAAAATCGTACGTGCTGAATATCTTCAAGTGAAGCGATAAAATTCATTTATTATATATTGATATATAATATAAACTTGGTATACAGCTGGAGGGTGAGAGCACATGGTACAAAACTTCCGGATTCTTGGTACGTTTCGCTATTTCTGTTTCCGTGTCCATTTTTTAATTTCCCACATCAAATTTTTTCTTTTCCGGTTGCATCGCACGTGAAAATAGGCGATTCCTGAATGTAGCCTGTTATAATACAAACCGAAAATATTATTACGAAATACTTTAGATCTTTCACTGGCAGAATCGTTAAAGCAGCGTGAGAAAAATATGTCTATCAGTTTTTGTTTCAGCTCTTTACGTTCTGCGCTCAAATCCCGTTGGGGCTAACTTTGTCATATCCTTTTCGAGGTCGATAATATAAAGTACCAGTCAAGTACTGGGTTCAATGTAATCGATTAGCTGCCCCTTCTATCAAAATTGTTGGCATTGTGCCTCAATTAGAAACCATGGTGGTTAGCTGGCAGAATCGCTTGCGTGTCGGACAGATTGTTTAAAGCACCATATCTTCCGGTTTTTTACTGTCTGAGTTCAGATCCCGCCGGAAATGACAAACGACTTCTGTGCATGAGCTGTAAAAATGGTTGGATTACATGACGTAGGAATAAATATTCAAACTTTGTGAGGTCAATAAAATAAAGTGTCAGTCAAGTATTAGGCTTCGTGCAATCAACTAACTCCCCTTCCCCTCAAATTTGTTGAGCTTGTGACTAAATTAGAAATCATTGTATGGGCACAAAATGGCGGTGAGATAGCGGGATGGCATAACTACCGATTTCTGCCCGCCGCCCCGATTTTGGATGATCGTAACTTTCAGAAAAATGCATATTTTTTAATGAAATTTTCTATGAATATATGTTATATCATGTAGATTTGGGGGAAAGTGCTTTAGGAGGGGGTGAGGGTGGGGAATTTCGGAAACTTCCCCGAGTCCACTTCAATTTGTCTTAACTTCAAGAATATAAATATTTTTAAATGAAATTTTCTACAAATATACCTCGGACTATGTAGATTCCGAGGACAGAGAAATGTGGGGAGAAAACAAATGGTGTTATTTTTGAGAACCGTTCCCCACTCGGTGGGGGTGTCGGAACAAATCGACCATATTTGTTTCATTTTCTCCGTTTTGTGCGTTTGTGCATCCATAGACTTCTACACACACACACACATGTAATTAAAAAAGGTCAAACGGTAAATTATTTCATTCAATATCATGTTTATTATAGAGATTATGTAACAAATTATACTTTACACTTCTATATTTAACTGTGCGTGTATATATTCCTTATTCTTGCTTCTGGTGTCTTCTGCCTTTCTATTAGAAACGTTTACCTGGGAATTTACTTAAAGTGAAAAAATGTCGTATGG
>NW_021827561.1:7500-15000 GCF_006345805.1 Octopus sinensis | reverse complement strand
AAAAATCCAATCGCATGTACTTATTTCGATCTCAATTTGATTTCATCAGTGTAATATTGAGTTTAAATTATTTATGGAAATCAGATAAGTGTTTTAAATCAGAAAAGTAATTCTTTTTTAAAATCAGATAAGATAGCGTTTTTCAAAATCCGAATGCTGCTGGTGATGTCGGTGTGTATGTCTGTGTATGTGTGTGTGTTAGAGAGAGAGAGAGAGAGAGAGAGAGAGTGAGAGAGAGAGAGAAAGAGAGAGAGAGGGTGAGGAGAAAGAGAGACAGAGAGAAAGAGCGACAGAGAGAGAAAGAGAGAGATAGGGTGAGGGAGAAAGAGAGACAGAGAGAAAGAGCGACAGAGAGAGAAAGAGAGAGAGGGAGAGGGAGAGAGAGAAAGTAAAAGGATGAAGGAAAGAAAGATGGATAAAGAGAGCAAAGATTCCACTCACAGAATTATTGTTCTCAGATAGATAGATAGATAGATAGATAGATAGATAGATAGATAGATTGATTGTGAAATAGAGAGGCAGAAAGAGAGTGAAAGAGAAAGAGTAAGAGAGAAAGAGAGAGAGGAAGAGGTGTATGTGTGAGAGAGAGAGAGAGGGAGAGAGAGAGAGAGTGTGTGTGTGTTTGGCAGAATGCTAAATGGATTAATGTTTTCTTCGCGATAGTCTTTGATGGCGGTTCTTTTTTTTTTATTACTTCTGTAATTCAAATACTTTCGGAAATGTCTTCTCTGTTTAAGCCGTTTTTTTCACCTTGTCTTGGTTTCAGATGCAGCCATACTTCATGTGTGCGCATCTATTAAGCGAGCGAGATATAACACATGATATTTCGCGTTCTTCTGGTTACAACCTCCTTGACGAACCATCGCCTTACGACCATCTTCATATTCCTCCGAATCTACTATTTAGTTCTTGTTAAATGGTGGCAGGATATGCTTTACTTTTACAAGCATCCCTCCTTCATAAAATAATTAGTATCAGTGAAAACGTGTGAATCAAATTGACTACAAAACGAATTACCAATGTAAAAATTGGAAATATAGAATTTAAAGATGGCGCTGATAGACCACAATATATGTTGTCTACTATAGGCACAAAGCCTGAAATTTGGTGGAGGGCGATTGTCGATTAGATCAACTCCAGTACTCAACTGGTATTTATTTTATCGAACCGGAAAGGATGGAAGACCAAGTTGACCTCGGTGGAATTTAAACTCAGAACATAAAAACAGACGAAATACCTATTTCTTTACTACCCACAAGGGGCTAAACACAAAGATGACAAACAAGGACAGACAAACGGATTAAGTCGATTATATCGACCCCAGTGCGTAACTGGTACTTATTTAATCGACCCGAAAGGATGAAAGGCAAAGTCGACCTCGGCAGAATTTGAACTCAGAACGTAACGGCAGACGAAATCCCGCTAAGCATTTTGGCTGGCATGCTAAAAATTCTGCCAGCTCACCGCCTTAATAAGGATATAAATAATAATATGTACGAATATTAGGTTGAAAAATCGTATTATTTATAGCTTTATATGTTTCGAGATCCACAGTTCCAAAAGATAATTATTTTACGTTCTCTCGAAAGTTTATAAAATCCTTATGACATCAAGAACATAAAAATATTTTATACTTATTTTGCAGGTGGAAGAGAAATTAATCGATGGTGAATTGGTAGCATTATTAGAGAGTAGGATATAATACTTTGCGGTTTTGTTCCAGCTCTCTGCGATCTGAGTCCAAACACCACCATAATTGACATTACATGCTTACAGAGTCGATGTGAGAACAGCGGTGGATTTCATTCTTCTATGTTGTGCTGTGAGACGGATCATGGGGAGAAAGAGTTAGCAACATTTTCTCATTGGAGAACTAACATGCATCAGGGCCCATCGGAGTGTTGGTCGATGAAGGATTCGTTGATGTTCGCTATTGGGGACGTTATATCAAACCTCAATAAAGATCACCCGATCAACGTATTTAGTCGTTCCAAAAGCCGTATCCAAACAGTAATGTAGACTGATAACGGTTTCATTCGGACAATATCTTTGTAAGAATTTGTGGTGCCAAATTCCATAAAGATATACTGATTTTTTAAAAAATAAATATTTTTATTCGCCTTAAATAAAAATTTTGTGTTCAAATAGGCGTAGGAGTGGCTGTGTGGTAAGAAGCTTGTTTGTCAACCACGTAGTTCTGTGTTCAGTCCCACTGCGTGGCACCTTGAGCAAGTGTCTTCTACTACAGTCTCGGTCAGAACAAGGTCTTATGAGTGGAATTGACAGATGGAAACAGAAAGAAGCCCGTCGTGTGCATATAGGTATGTATGTATGTATGTATGTATATATGTATGTATGTATGTATGTATGTATGTATGTATTATGTATTTGTGTGTCTGTGTTTGTTCCCCTACCATCGCTTGACAACCGATACTAGTGTGTTTACGTCCCCATAACTTATCGGTTCGGCAAAAGACACTGATAGAATAAGTATTAGGCTTACAAACTATTAGTCCTGGGGTCGAATTGTTCGACTAAAGACGGTGCTCCAACATGGCTGCAGTCAAATTACTGAAACAAGTAAAAGAAAAGAAAAAAAAATAGCTGAAGAAAAAATAAGAACTACAGAAGAACAGAAATTGTAGAAAGAACTTTTTTACTCTCTTCCTTTTTTCTTCTCTCTCTTGTCCACGTATTCTGTAAGTACTCAATATGACCGAACTTTCAATAACGTACATTTCTTATATTCTTCGCCGAGCATTTACTTTGATATTATCTATCCCTGTGAAACTCATTGAATTTTATTTGATCATTTTATCGTTTAAACATGTTCATCCAGTTTCTACATCGTAATTTTAAATTCTGTTAAAAACCCATTGTTTTATATATATATATTTGTACCATTGATAAATAAAAAAATTAGTTGAAGCTAGTTTGGTATGTATAAGAATAAATCTATTTAAAAATAACTACACGGTTTTCAAATTCAGGTGCATTTTCAAACCCCAAATTAAGTGTATATATACATGTGAAAACACACACACACACACACTCAGATATAAATATAAATATATATATATATATTTGTATATAATCTTTTATCTTTTACTCGTTTTGGTCATTAGACTGCGGCCATGCTGGTGCACCGCCTTCAATAACTCATTAGTCGACAGAATCGACCCCAGTACTTACATTTTGACAACTTGGTGCTTATTCAAACCGTAAGGCTTTGGTCAGCCCGATACTATAGTAGACGATAACTGCTCAAGGTGCCACGCAGTGGGGCTGAACTCGGAACCATGTGGCTGGGAAGCAAGCTTCTTACCACACAGCCACACACGGTGGTGGGGGGTTCTTCTGTCGTTCGATGAAGTGAATTTAGTTGTTCGATCAGGTGAATTACCTGCTCCTCAACTAACAGGATTAACGTGCAAGTGGCTGAGTACTCCGCAGGGCCACATATACTCTTAACATAATTCTCTGGTAGAATCAGTATGACATCCAAACTTCAGTTCTTGTTGAAAGCCTTTCAGATTTCATCCCTTCATCTCTTCTCTCGTGAGTTCCTGATTCATCGTAGTCATAGGTTTAAATGCCACCATTTATAGTGCCATTATTTCTTTTCAAAAACTAAATAAATAAATGAATAAATAAATAAATAAATAAATAAATAAATAAATAAATAAAGAAGAAAAATGGCAGGCTGCTGCTGGAAGACTGGATCACACTAGTGTCGCGCATTAGCCATTAAAAGCAACAAATGCGACAACTTTGTAGCGGATTTGAAGTCAGAAGCTGTGGAAGAATTTACAAAATATCCTTCAACAACATTCAATAGATTAACTAAGAAGAATTTCGTGGAAACTCAGAGACTTTCGAAGACAAAAAAAAAAAAAGAAAAGCAAAAAAGAGAGACATCCATCTTTTTTTATTTGACTTCCAGACAAATACTTCAAACGCCTTAATTAGCATATTTATTCTTTTAATCTCAATTATTACCTCTTTTGGCAAATCTCAAGCAATTCTGTATCATAGTAATTCATAGAAACTCATTAGGGGTGGTAGTGGTAGTGGTGGTGGTGGGTGTGGTTGTGGTGGTGGTGGTAGTAGTCGTAGTAGTAGTAGTGTCTTGGAGACACAGGTACCAATTTTTGCAGTGTTGATATTTTACCAAACTGTTACACTTTATAAAGCTTGAACCACATTAGTAGTAGTAGTAGCAGCAGCAGCAGCAGTAGCAGTTTTAGTACTGGTGGTGGTGGTGGTGGTGGTGATGGTAGAATGTCTTTGAGATTCACGCATCAACTTTGTAGTTCATATTTTTCAAAATTGTATGCTATACAGGCTGGTTAATGTATTTATGTATGTATGTATGTACGTACGTGTGTATTTATGTATGTATTTATGTGTGTATGCATGACTATAAATATGTATATCTATATGTATTTATGTATGTATGGATGTAGGTATGCAAAAGAAAGATTTAAATTCATACATACATACATATATACAAACACATTAATACGTACTTATATATATATATATATATATATATATATATATTATATATATATATATATATACTTACACATATATACACACATACGCACACATGCATGCCTACATGCATACATATACATACATTCATATATATAAACATAAGCACATACATACATACATGCATCTTTGGCAGAATGACCAATGCAAGTGAAATTTATTCTTCGACAAATAAGAGCGAACTTGTTTCGCCAATAATTTAACACAAACACACACACACACATACACACGCATAAAAAGAGAGAAAAGGCGTGATTGAGAGAGAAAGAGAAAGGTATTTGATGACAAGATGCGTGGTGAAGGAGAATATTAAGGAGAGCAATGGTAAAACAATGGCGGGGGGAATCGTGAGATAGAAGCATCGAAAAAGCAGCGTTCTGTTAATATAACTCAAGGTAGTCCTTGTTGCTTAAGTTGGTCGGAAGAAGTGGGTGAAGATAACTGGCTGCAGATCAAATATGGCGTGTTAGTTATTGTGTAAAGAGAAGAAAGAGAGATGAAAAGGAGAAGAAAAGAACGAACTGTGTGAGAGAGAAAGAGAGTCGGTGGACGATAGATAGATAAATAAATAGGGAGAGAGAAAGAGAGAGAGAGAGAGAGATAGAGAGAGAGTTACTATATAGTGTTTGAGAGAAATAAACCATGAATGGATGAAAATGAGATGGATAGTGAGAGATCGCTAGATAGAGAGATAGATAAACAGATAGATAGATTGAGAGAGAGCGCGCGAGATAGAGGGGGGATGGGGTGAGAGAATTATTATACAGTGGCGGAGGAGAAAGAAGCCAAGAATGAGTGGTGAAGATGCGATAGATTGTGGAACTGTTAGCTATTTCCTCTTTGTTTAACATTCCTAATTTATCTCGTCCATAATTTGTGAGTTATGGCTAACGTAAGTTTAACCTTTTCATTTTAAAGATCAAATCAACTTGTCTACAAGCCAAAACCTCAGAGAGATGTTGCTGTATATATAGATTACCATGATTAATACAGATCTAAGCATATTTTCTTAACACTGTAGAACAGACTTATGTTCAAGAAAGAAAATTATTAAATAAAATATAAAGTGTTTTCGTCAATTTAAAATAGTGAAAGGCCAACACGCTCGGAATTTAGAGAGTTTTCTCAGTTTACAAGTGTAATGGTGCTTCATTATTGTTAATATTCCTACTATCGTTGCTGTTATTGTTATTATTATTATTATTGTTGTTGTTGTTGTTATTATTATTATTAATATTATTATTATCCTACTTTCTCCTTCCCCTGTGATTACGACTTTATTTTAAGCATTATCAAATGAAAATTACTTTGGAGTACATGCCAAAAAAAATTTTTTTTTAGTTTCTTAAGGACAGCCTACCACTGATATCAGTAGGCAACTAAAAAAAGAAGTCTTGCTTTTGTTGACTTTATTTGCTTGTTCATTTTGACCATATTTCATAACAAAATCGCACATGCAGTACAAAGCAAAACATTACAACAACAAAAAGATGAAAAAGAGACAGCACAAAGCAAATTGCATAAAATGAACAAGAAGAAATTAATGAACGAAGACAGAAAAAATATTTCGAACAGATAACAAATAATTTTGAAGATAGCAATAATAACAACAAAACATTCGCACACAGACAGACATGTTAAATTGTTCGTATATAGTAGTTGCGTTCAAGAAACTAGTTTTGCCTCTCTTATGATAATGTACAAAATTTTGGGAATTTAGACTGTTCCGAGAAAAAATATTTGGGAAAATTTTGCAGAACTAGACAGTGCCTCTCTTAAAAAGCAAGACAACGATATCCAACTATCGACGAAGCAACAGTAATAATAAGTGTCTCACGAAATTTCTTGAGCAATTCTCTCAACTGAAGAGGAGTGAGTACGGTACTATCTGTTACACACCCAAGAACGAAAACTCAGCCAAAATACAAACTGAAATTGTTTGATATACCTCCACCTATACGCTTATGCTCCAGTGTATGAGGCAAAGCAATACAAAAGTGATAATAAGGTATATTGGAAACGATGTGGATCCAAGTCTAATCATTACTGTTGTATTCCAGTATGGGTGGTAGTTTAAGCAAAGCTTACGAGAAACGATATGGTGAGAGAATGTCAAAATGAATTTGAAGGTCCTAATGATTTCCGAGGTCATAATATCACCGTAAGGCTGTATCCATTTGAGGGCGCCAATACAAAACGGTATGAGACTGATATTGCAGAGCAAAATGTGTCTTCGGTGTATATATGGTATTAAGAACCACTTGAGTGCTTTTCTGCAGAAAAGGAAAAGAGAAAGGAAAGCAGTGGAGAACAGCCGTGATAGCAACAAGAACGACAAGCCCCACCAACCTCTTTCCAGAATACTATCAGTCATAGCTCTGGGAATGGCGGAAGATATCACCTTGTGCCCAGTTTTTCAAACAAGTGAGCAGACGCTGCGTCTCCTAACAGTAACAGCAAGCAGCATCAATCCTTCGTTGAGTGAAGAGAAAGAGATAATGATTGCAAAGAAACGTCTTTAACCTCTCGAGGCAAATACGAAAGGAAAGAAATGGAGGAAAAGTCACAAAAATTAGAGTCAACAGCAAGAGAAAACAACTGAACAGGAACAACCTCTTTTTAAAAAATCATATTCCTCCTAAGAATAATAGGAAAGTTGAAAAGGAGGACGATGAACCGAGATTCACTGACCTTCGAGGATCAGACCAACAACTAATAGACAAAACCACATCTCTATGATGCTATAGATATGAGAGTGATGCAAAAAAAATTACGTTTAAAAGTTGCAGCAGTAATGTGAAAGACAAACAAAGAATAATTTGTGAGTAAAAGCAATACAAAGATGTCGCTACAAACTGAAACAATGTTATACTCTTTTATTCTTTCACTTGTTTCAGTCATTTGACTGCGGCCCTGCTGGAGCACCACCTTTAGCCGAGCAAA
>NW_021827561.1:0-2500 GCF_006345805.1 Octopus sinensis | reverse complement strand
AAAATTTCAGGAAGAACAATTTCTGGCGTTTTCTTTCTCCGATACCCTTTTTAGATACCCTTTCTTCACTTTTTACACTTGCAGTTCATTTCATTAGTAATATATGAAGAGTTTGCTATTCTTGCCTTTCAGAATGTTATGAAAATGCGTCAGAGCAGACTCATTAAATAAAGCAGCCACACGACCTGTAGCTACTTTTTCAGGATGATATTATTCTACAAATTCAGAAACACCCTGCCACTTAGCCAAAACTGCCTTTATATCACCCGTTGAGATGACATTCCCTGCTACACTCTCCTCCTCCGGGGAACCAATCTCTTCCACCGCATTAAAATGCTACTGCTTCTGAAGCTGCAGGAGTTCATCTGTCGTCTGCTTCTCTGAGTCTTCCACGACGAAATCGTTAATGTCCCCATTATCAACCTCGAGGCCCATGGACTTACCAAGAGACACTATCTCCTCGACTACAGGTGTCTCAGACTCAAACCTTTTGAAATCTCTTTAGGATACGCAGTCAGGCCACAGTTTCCTCCATGCAGAATTCAGCGTTCTCCTCGTTACACCCTGCCAGGCCATATCGATTATTTTCAGGCAGTTTACAATGTTGTAGTGCTCCTTCCAAAACGCACCAAAACTTTCAGTGATTTCAAAGCACTGACGAAACAGGTGTTTGGTGTACAATTTTTAAAATTAGAAATCACCTGTTGCTCCATGGGCTGTTAGTCCGCGGTGTTGCGTGAAAGGTACAGAACTTTCATAAATTTAATTTCGTCCAGGATATCATATTCGTGGTTTGGAGGGCAAGCAGGAGCATTGTCGAGGATGAGGAGAGCCTTATTTTTCAGATGTAATGTGTTCCAGATATTTTTCAATGTTTACTACTTTTAAAGACAGTAGGGTGTGAAATATTTGACTGCTATTTCTAGCATGCTAAGCAATTATATAGAGGCTTTTTGCTGGTCTTCCGTTTCATTTATTTATTTGTTGGGGATTCAGATTCACCACAGCTCCAGTTCGAACTCTGCTCTTTATAGGGTCATCCTCTCAAAACTTTCACTCTGCTACCACCTACACGAAGCATGTAACGTTAGAGTTACGTTTCACTGACGAGGTCCAAATATCACCGAAACACGTAAGTAGTTGTTTTTATCTTAATGCTGAAGATTAGACTTCCTCCGCTTTATTCTATATTTTATTAAGTTTCATGAATAAAAAATTTTAAGGTTGTCTCCCCTGTCTATCTGAACAAGAATTAGTGGTTTAGACAACGATTGCTCTCATCAGTAATGATGTAATTTTGATTAATTAAAACAACAGCAGTAACGATGACAACCGTAACAATAGCAACGACATTTAGGAAATTTTAATAATTGAGCTTTTTTTTTGTTTATATTTCGCTCACTGCATTAAATATCTTGACCCTAATTTAATTATTGTGCTTTCTTCTGATAGCGACTCTGAGTAGTTAGTTTCGCGGTTTTACTCCATCATCAGATCCTCCTCTCCCTTCTCTCTCTCTCTCCCATCTCTCCTTACTGCGTTTCTCTCTCCCTTCAATTTATCACCCTTTCTCTCTGTCTCTCTCTCTCTGTCTCTCTCCCTGTCTCTCTCTGTCTCTCTCTCTGTCTCTCTCTCTGTCTCTCTGTCTCTCTGTCTCTGTTTCTGTTTGTCTGTCTGTCTGTCTGTCTGTCTGTCTGTCTCTCTCTCTCTCTCTCTCTCTCTTGTTGCCATTATTGATTGTTTATGAACATTTTTCTTTACTTCTCCCGAAACAACGGTTACAAAAACAAATGTAGGAAGAGGTATCCTCTCCGCTCTTCTACGTCCTCCTCCTCCTCCCCCTCGAGCTCCTACTCCTATCCCTTCTGATCAACATCATCAACATTATCATCGCCACAATCATCATCATCATCATCATCATCATCATCATTATCGTCAGACCCCCCCACCAACACCACAACCAACAACAGCTACAATCTCCTCTTTCTTTCTTTCTTTCTTTCTTTCTTTCTTTCTTTCTTTCTTTCTTTCTTATGCTCCTTCTTTTCCTTTTCGTTGCTTCTATGTGTACGTCTTCTACTTCTTTCTCTTCTTTTTCAACTTTTTCTTCTTCTTCTTCTTCTTCTTCTTCTTCTCCTTCTCCTCTTCTTCTCCTCTTCCTCTTCTTTTTTACCTCCA
Source organism: Octopus sinensis (assembly GCF_006345805.1). Taxonomy (NCBI): domain Eukaryota; kingdom Metazoa; phylum Mollusca; class Cephalopoda; order Octopoda; family Octopodidae; genus Octopus; species Octopus sinensis. The sequence continues at coordinate 322 of NW_021827561.1, read as the reverse complement.
CCACTCATTCAACTCCTCTTCCTCCCCTCCGCCCTTCTTTTTCTTCATACCACCAGAGTATCATCTGTCTCATCAATTACGATTAGCGAATTAGAGAGAGATTATATAGTGTCGGCTATTTTCTGAGAGATGTCGTTGTTGATGGCACCGAGAAAATGGCCGACTGCTGGTGTTGCTGGTGCTACTGTTGTTGTTGTTGTTGTAGTTGTGATCTCTTTCATCTGAATGTGTGTATCTTTCTCTAATTGGTGAAATGTGACACCGCAGTGGGATATCACTGAATATGTTGACTGCATAAACACAGGCGTACAGAAAGTACACG
>NW_021827560.1:0-25000 GCF_006345805.1 Octopus sinensis | reverse complement strand
ACATATAGTTCAAATTCATAGAAAAAGCAATGACGAATATAGGTGCAGAAACAACAAACAAGCGTACCAGTTTGCCCTCAGGGAAATAAGAGTTTTACGTTTTGAGCCTATGCTCTTCAGCAGAAAGGAATAAGAGAAAGTAAATAGGGAGAGAATGAAAAAAAAAAACATGTTGAGTTCAGTGGTCCAACATACCGAATATATATATATATATATATTGGCCTGCTCGCTTAGCCAGCGGGGTGGCGTCATTCGAAGGCTAAAACAATGCGAACGCATTGTGACCAGAGATGTGTAACAACATCTGATGGTCTGGTCGGTCACGTGATCACGTGATATATATATATATATATATATATATATATATGATTGCGTTTGCATATGTGTGTGTGTGTGTGTACGGGGTGCGGTAAATGAAAATAACACTGACATCTCATTTTATCAGATATATTTTTCCATAATTACATCAAAATATACTGAAATACTAAAGAGTTAATTTATTCAATAAAATCGCGATTGGATTGAACCACGATTTCGGAATCTCCTGCAACTCTTCTGGACGGTCTCCTTCTTTAAGTTGTTAAATTCTGCCATAATCGTTTCCTTCAGTCCATCTTTGGTGTTACGAGGAATGTTGTTCGTCTCTCGGCCAACTGCGCCTCATACATAGTAATCGTGTGGGTTGCAGTCTGGGGAGATAAGTGACTAGATTTTAGGAGTGATGTGGTCGCAGAAATTGTCTGACAGCCATGACTGGGTTCTCCTGTTTATATGGCATGTTGCCTGATTCAGGATCTTCCAGCTGCCACCCTGTTGATCCAGGGCTGAACTACATCCTCCAGGCACTTGATGTAGGCCTTCGTGTTGAGTCTGCGGCCCTGTGATCACTGCAAGCAACATGCGGTTGACTGGAGGTTTGGTTTTTATCACTCTGGTTTCAATGTTTTGGGGACACGTCAAGTCAACGGTCGTTCTGTGTGTTTACCGTCTGTTCGTATTGGAGCTTACGGCGAGAATGTCTAGCAGTCAGCATGTCGTTTCCAAATTTCTGGTAGAGGGAATTATTCCATGATGCCTTTTTTTCTCTCAGACGGTGCCCAACTGTCCCTATTATACTGTGTAATCGACAAAATAAAAAAAAAAACAATGCGCATGCGTAAAATCAAAAATATAAAATGACGACAATTTTCCCCATCGCATGCTGTGTATATCAATAGAATACCTAGATAGATAATATATTATGATATATTAGATACATTATACTATAGATGCCAAAAACACAAAATTCATAAATAAAGGTGCAAAATAGTACCCGAAATTATCATGTGTGGGGCGCAGTTGAGCGAGAGAGCAACAAACTCCTTGTAACAACAAAGATGAACTGAAGTAAAGGATTGTGGCAGAATTCACCAACTATCGACAAAAAACCATCCAGTGTGAATCTTGACCAGCAGAATGTCATAAAGGATTTAGAACCAGCGGAGGGCTACAAATACCTAGGGGTATTTGAGGAGGATGGAATCAAACATTCAGTGATGAGGGAAAGGATCTGAAGAAAATGTTATCGCAGGGTAAGGGCAATATACTTAGCATCTTAGGGTTACTTGTTGTAACTCGATGTTAGGAATTTGACTTTCCAAACAGTTTGATCTGGCTGTTTATACGAATCATCATAATGATATTAATGATAACAACAACATCAACAATAATAACAATAATAACAATGATAATAATAATAATAAATTCCTTGATGCAGTACGAAGCAGTGGAACTCATGGCTTCTCATCTAATAATAGCTGAGGGAGGGGATGAGTCGGTTACATCGACCTCACTACTTATTATATTGACCCCCGAAAGGATGACAAGCAAAGTAAACATCGGTGGAATTTGAACTCAGAACACAAAGACGGACGAAATGGCACTAAGCATTTTGCCCCACATGCTAATGTTTCTGCCACCTCACCACCTTAGTAATAACAACAATAATAATAATAATAAATAATAATAATAATAATAATAATGAGAAGAGTAGTAGTGGTGGTGGTAGTAGTAGTAGTAGTAGTAGTAGTAGTAGCAGCAGTAGTAGTAGTCGTGGTGGTAGTGGTGATGGTGGTGGTGGTGGTAGTAGTTGTAGTAGTAGTCGTGGTGGTGGTGGTGGTGGTGGTGGTGGTGGTGGTGGTGGTGGTAGTAGTAGTAGTAGTAGTAGTCGTGGTTGGTGGTGGTGGTGTGGTGGTGGTGGTGTGGTAGTAGTTGTAGTAGTAGTCGTGGTGGTGGTGGTGGTGGTGGTGGTGGTGGTGGTGGTAGTAGTAGTAGTAGTAGTCGTGGTGGTGGTGGTGATGGTGGTGGTGGTGGTAGTAGTTGTAGTAGTAGTCGTGGTGGTGGTGGTGGTGGTGGTGGTGGTGGTGGTGGTGGTGGTGGTGGTAGTAGTAGTAGTAGTAGTCGTGGTGGTGGTGGTGATGGTGGTGGTGGTGGTAGTAGTAGTAGTAGTAGTAATAGTAAGTGTTTCTCTCGGCTATTCGATAGCATTCCATCTTCCTGTTAAAGTTACCGTCTAGAAGAGTAAACTAAATTTCGCGTTCTGACATGCGCGAAACTATGATTAATGACAACGGAAGTCAGTGGAGATCATTCATTCCAGCTTTCAGCATCTAACTCTCCGTCACCCCCCTCTCTCTCTTTCACTCTCTCTCTCCCTCACCCTATCTATCTCTATCTATCTATCTATCTCTCTCTCTATCTATCTATCTATCTATCTATCTATCTATCTATCTATCTATCCATCTGTCTGTATGTCTGTCTGTCTGTGTGTCTCTCTCTCTCTTTCTCTCTCTCAATATATGTATATGTATATTATATATATATATATACATACACACATACATATATATACATACATACATATATATATATATATATAATATATATATATATATATATATATATATATATATATATAATACGCACATACAAACACCTGCCTTCAAATTAACATGAGTTCGCGATACTTCATCCTATTTCACCTTATAGTACATCTTGACACAGCACTAAGTCAGGTCAGCTGACGTATTTTATGGTTACTACTACTACTACTACTACTACTACTACTACTGCTGCTGCTGCTGCTGCTGCTGCCACTACTACTAATGTTGCTGTTATCGTAACTGCTCTTTACCTTTTCTCTAGTGATGTTGCAGTTGTTTTTGCTTTCTTCTTTTTGTTGTCGTTTGTAGATTTCTCGCTGTCATTGTCGATGTTCCCCTTTTAGTGGTTGATGTAGTTGTTATTGTTATGGTCGTAGTTTTTTTTTTTTTTCGACCATTTGACATGAGGCTGCCTTTAACCACTTAAGGAAAACCAACGTGATAAAAACTGACGCAAACCAATCAACCCTCAGAACCCATTCTCTTTTGTTCCATCCTCACGGCGCACAGGTCACGTTGAACATCCTATAGCTCAAAATCCACACACTGCATAGTTCAATATATCACCCCTCTGAGTGCCACTGTCACCCATTGCGGGCTTTTGCTTAGACGAACCCAAGTCTTTCATCAACCTACCCATTTACCTACTGACATTATTTTTACCTAACTGCAATTCTACATCACTCACGATTGTCCGCTAACATAATTACCACTACTACATCGACCACCACATAGACCACAGCCACCATCACCAGGACAAACGTCACTCGCACAACCGATGTTACCACTAGCGCCGGCATCACACTCACCAACCACCAAAGTAGTCTATTAGGAATGAAAACCTGATGACCACTCCACTTCATCTTTATCGACGTTAAGATATACGGATGATAAAATGCAGCGCTTGCTGACCTTTCCCCCCTTTCGTCTTTTACATATTCTCGAAACCTTTGACCTTTCCTACCAAAAACTTAACAAACATAAATATTAATATAAATAAAAATCAAAGAAAAAGAAACAGTCAAAACAAAAACATGGCCGACACGAGCCGAGCGAAGGTTCCGAAACAAGAGGCAAGGGTTGAAGCCCGTTGCAAACGGTCAATGTGAAGTACTTAAGTGTGTTGGTCAGATAATGAATGATACCCTAATGATCGCTGGACAACAACAATAGATTAAGGAGCATTTACGGGGAAACAAACATTTGCTTAGCTTTTCGTTGTTGTTGCTGTTGTTGTTGCTTCTACTATTATCATTATCATTATTATTATTGTTGTTGCTGTTGTTAGTGGAAAATTTACGTTTTTAGCAAGTATTTTGAATACTTTTGTTGTTGCTTCTTTTTGCTTTTTTTTCTCTTTTTGTTGTTGTTTTTAATTATGTCCATTCAATTGAAAGCCGTCCACTGGTAAATGACCGCAGTTATATCATAGGCCTGAATCCATTAAGCTAATTGCTTGTCTCGTACTGACCACATCCACACACGTCGCACCTATTCGTTTCGCGTCTCAGTTAGCAGTTGTTTCATTTTTTCCTTTGTGTTCTCTCTCTCTCTCTTTCTCTCTTTCTCTCTCTCTCTTTCTCTCTTTCTCTCTCTCTCTTTCTCTCTCTCTCTCTCTCTCTCTCTCTTTCCTTCTCTCTCTCTCTCTTGCAGGAAGCTTAACGGCGGAGGTTGCGTGAAACTGCTATGGGCATTTGCATTTGTGTTTGTTCATGCAAATTACTCAATACAAATTAGTTAAGTTTATATTTTTCTTTGTACTACAACTGATGACACCACTGCTTTTGTAATAACATGGTAATGTTGTAAAGAAACAGAGATATCCAATTGGCAGAATTGCTAGCACGCATTTCGTCCATCTTATGGTCTGAGTTCAAATTCTGCTGAAGTCGACTTCTCTTTTTGTCCTTTCGGGATCGAAAAAATAAGTTCCAATTGATTACTGGGGTGCAAAAATTTGAAACCAATCTTATAAAGAAACAAAAACATCGAACTGGAAGAATCGTTAGCACGCCGGATAAAACGCTAAGCGGTATTTCGTCCGTCTTTACGTTCTAAGTTTAAAAATCTGCTGTGGTCGACTTTGCTTTTCATCTTTTCGGGGTCGATAAATTAAGTACCAGTTACGCATTGGGGTCGATATAATTGACTTAATCCGTTTGTCTGTCCTAGTTTGTCCGCTCTGTGTTTAGCCCCTTGTGGGTAGTAAAGAAATAGGTATTTCGTCCGTCTTTACGTTCTGAGTTAAAAAATCTGCCGTGATCGACTTTGCCTTTAATTCTTTCGGGGTCGATAAATTAAGTACCAGTTACGCACTGGGGTCGATATAATCGACTTAATCCGTTTGTCTGTCCTAGTTTGTCGCTCTGTGTTTAGCCCCTTGTGGGTAGTAAAGAAATAGGTATTTCGTCCGTCTTTACGTTCTGAGTTAAAAAATCTGCCGTGATCGACTTTGCCTTTAATTCTTTCGGGGTCGATAAATTAAGTACCAGTTACGCACTGGGGTCGATATAATCGACTTAATCCGTTTGTCTGTCCTAGTTTGTCCGCTCTGTGTTTAGCCCCTTGTGGGTAGTAAAGAAATAGGTATTTCGTCCGTCTTTACGTTCTGAGTTAAAAAATCTGCCGTGATCGACTTTGCCTTAATTCTTTCGGGGTCGATAATTAAGTACCAGTTACGCACTGGGGTCGATATAATCGACTTAATCCGTTTGTCTGTCCTAGTTTGTCCGCTCTGTGTTTAGCCCCTTGTGGGTAGTAAAGAAATAGGTATTTCGTCCGTCTTTACGTTCTGAGTTAAAAAATCTGCCGTGATCGACTTTGCCTTTAATTCTTTCGGGGTCGATAAATTAAGTACCAGTTACGCACTGGGGTCGATATAATCGACTTAATCCGTTTGTCTGTCCTAGTTTGTCCGCTCTGTGTTTAGCCCCTTGTGGGTAGTAAAGATAGGTATTTCGTCCGTCTTTACGTTCTGAGTTAAAAAATCTGCCGTGATCGACTTTGCCTTTAATTCTTTCGGGGTCGATAAATTAAGTACCAGTTACGCACTGGGGTCGATATAATCGACTTAATCCGTTTGTCTGTCCTAGTTTGTCCGCTCTGTGTTTAGCCCCTTGTGGGTAGTAAAGAAATAGGTATTTCGTCCGTCTTTACGTTCTGAGTTAAAAAATCTGCCGTGATCGACTTTGCCTTTAATTCTTTCGGGGTCGATAAATTAAGTACCAGTTACGCACTGGGGTCGATATAATCGACTTAATCCGTTTGTCTGTCCTAGTTTGTCCGCTCTGTGTTTAGCCCCTTGTGGGTAGTAAAGAAATAGGTATTTCGTCCGTCTTTACGTTCTGAGTTAAAAAATCTGCCGTGATCGACTTTGCCTTTAATTCTTTCGGGGTCGATAAATTAAGTACCAGTTACGCACTGGGGTCGATATAATCGACTTGCTCCTTCCCCCAAAATTTCAGGCCTTGTGCTTATAATAAGAACAGATTTCCTCCGTCTTTATATTCTGAATTCAGATTCTGCCGAAGTCGACTTTGACTTTCATCCTTTCGAAGTCGATATATTAAGTACCAGTTGAGGGTCGATGCAATTAATTTACCCGCTTCCCCGAAACCACCTGGAAGGCAGCAAGCTGACACAGTCGTTATCGCTGCGGACAAAATGCTCATCAGCACTTCGTCTGTCTTTAAGTCGTGAGTTCAAATTCCACCGATGTCAACGTTACCTTTCATCCGGTCGAGATCGATGAGGTAATTACCAGTGAAGTACAGGGGTCATTGTAATCGACTAACCCCCTCCAACCACCAAAATATTTTAGAGTAGAAAGGATCATTATGACTACAGCTGTATAGCTCCATCACCAAACACTACTACCCAGACTGTCACCGCTGTCACCAGTATCATCCCAAGTCTCATCACAAAAATGTTACCACCACATCTACCACTACCGTTGCAACCACTAACGTCACTACCGTCGTCGGCGTCGACTCGATCCATACCATCATCAGAGCCACAAACACCAACAACACAAAGAACCACCAGCACCAGCACCACCACTATCATATCAACTACTACACTCCATATCAACTACTACTAATACTACTGCCGCTACAACTACTACTACTACTTACTACTACTACTACTACTACTACTACTACTACTACTGCTACTGCTGCTTCTACTACTACTACTACTACTACTACTACTACTACTACTAGCCCATCATCACCATAATTGCCGCCTCGATGATAACTACTGCAGCCTCCACTATCACAGCCATCCATGTCACGTCACCGCCATAACCACAGTCAATCACCACTATTAGTACGATCTCTGCCATCACCACACTACCTCCTACATCTCCAACACCACAACCACTGCTTACAACTACCAAATCCCGCACGACGACGACGACTACCACCAGCGCCACCAGCACCACCACCATTATTAACACTGCTACCTTATCACCACTATCACCACTACAACATCACCAGCACAACGACGACGACGACGACCATCACCACCACCACAACTACCACCACCACCATGACAACCACCCTAACGCTACCACTAACATCTCGACCACCACCACCACCACCATCGCTGTTACCCATTTCTAGTGTTGAACCTTGGTCAATTACGTTGACAACGCTTCAGGCGAGGATCAAATACGCGGAGCCACACAAGGTTTATTTTCGTGAGGGAAATCATGAAAATTTCGGAGGAATACCACCATGTAGTTGCTGCAGTATAACATAGCCTGAGGTGGCGGCGGTAGTAGTAGTAGTAGCAGCAGCAGCAGTAGTAGTAGTCGTAGTAGTAGTAGTAGTAGTAGTAGCAGCAGCAGCAGAAGCAGCAGCAGTAGTAGTAGTAGTCGTAGTAGTAGTAGTAGTAGTAGTAGTATTGGTGGTGGTGGTGAAAACGTAGTAGCGATGAGAGTGTTGGAGGTAGTACTGGTGGTGGTAGTGGTGGTGGTAACGGTGGCAGTAGTAAGTGGAGGAGTAGTAGTAGTAGCAACAGCAGCAGCAGTAGTAGCAATGGTAGTAGTAGTAGCAGTTGTTGTTGCTGCTGTAGTAGTCGTAGTGTTAGTGGCGGTAATGGTAACGGTTGTAGTGTTAGTAGCGGTAGTAGTGTTGAGGGTCGTATTAGTTGTAGCTATTTGACTGTATTAATCGCGTGCGATAGTTGTCTGAAGTGATTTTAATTGTAACTGCTGAAGTTCAGAAGATGCTAGTAGTAGTAGTAGTAGTTAGTAGTAGTAGTAGTGGTTATGTTGTTGGTACATGTGGTTAGCTCTCGTACTGCTAGTGGTAATGATGTACTAGTACAGTGCTGTACTAATTATCTACGTCTCTAATATTTCTATATCATGCAGGTAGTTGTGACGTTTGAGTTTATACAGGCCTTCATAATGAGAGACATGCTATCAATAACATTGAAGGCAATATCCTTACTAATAACGCGTTTCAAATTTTTGCACAAGGCCAGTAATTCTGGCGGGGTTGGTCGGTCAGTAAGTCGATTATACCGACCCCAGTGCTCAACTGGTACTTATTTTATCGACCACAAGTGCTTATCTCGCCTGTTTGAAAACTTAAGGATACAGAACACTTGTGTCGCGTAGCCAACTAGAAAGCTTTTGTATTTTGGGGAACAGAGGTGTTGATCGATTATATCGATCTAGTTCTCAATTGTAATCATTAAAAGTAAAGTTGATTTTAACTGGAATTGAACTCAGTAGATAAGGAGCCATATGTAAATACAGCAAAGTATTTTGAGCAATGCTGCAACAGATCGCATAATCCGACACTCTGGATTACAATAATGTTTTCTCTTACATTGATAATCCAGTGGTTCTCAACAGGTATTCATAAGACCCTTGTGGGGTCCATATAAGATTCTGTTGTTAAAATTTATGTGCAAGAAACTGGTTATAGTGTGGAAGTGATGGTGTCTTCCCCACTCCCCGTCTCTCCGTTCCTTGACAACCGGTGTTAGAGTGTTTATATCCCTGTAATTATCAGCTCGGTCAAAGAGTCCGATGGGATAAGTACTATGCTTTAATAAAATAAGTCCTGAGTGCGATTCATTCAGCTTAAAATTCTCCAGAGCAGTGCTGCTGAATATAGATGCATGAAATAATTTAAAAAATCAAATTTAGTCATTTTTCTCATTTGTAATTTTCCTTCCATAACTACTTTGTCGTTTAGCTCCGCTACTCTTCCTCCAACTCTAGACCACCAACTCTAGTATGTGTACTCATCATTTCCCCTCTTGTATTAACACTCACTGTATCTCACTCTTGTTCCCGTTACCCATCTGTATACGGTGCTAAAGCGTGACAGAAAATTAACCAACAAACCAACAATTATCGGCTTGTATTACGTTGCAATTCAGTGTGATATCCGATTTGTAAGTATACAAATGGTTTCAGGCGGCGAACTGGCGGAATCATTAACAAGCCAGGCAAAACGCTTAGCGACATTTCGTCTATCTTATGATCAATTTTTGCCGAAAGCGACTTTGTCTTTCATCTTTCCGGAGTTGATAAAAGAAGGTAGCAGTGAAACACTGAGGTCAATGTAATTGACAAGTCCACTATCCATTCCTAAATTTTAGTCCTTGTGAAAGAATTATTATTATTATTATTATTATTATTATTATTATTATTATTATTATTATTATTATTATTATTATTATTGAGTGAGAGAGCAGTTCATGCCATCAAAATGACACTGGGGTAAAATATACGAAGCCCAGTATACCCATCATGACTACCCGTCTGATAAGGGTACACTAGGCACATGCATCACAACCATATGTGCGCGACATGGTGATCTCATATCAAGATAAACAGCACATGACCTTGCAGGTGGAGCCCAGTTAGAATTTTCTTCAGATCGAGTAACCCATCCCGCTCAAAAGGTCCCTGAATAAGGCTTGTTTAAGGATGTTGAACGAAACACCCAGAGGTGAATTATTCAAACCCCAAAGAATCCTTCTCAACACATGGCTATGATGCTCCCCCACTACTTCTGCTCGTGATCAGAGATGCACATATCGTCAGCCACTAAGGGACATGCTCAACTGGTTAAGGTCAAACAACTGACAAGCAAATCTGTGGTATTGAGCAGAATATTTGCTGTAGCCCTATTATTATTATTATTATATTATTATTATTATTATTATTATTATTATTATTATTATTATTATTATTATTATTATTATCATTATTATTATTATTATATTATTATTATATTATTGAGTGAGATAAATTGCACTGAGGTAAAATATACGAAGCCCAGTATACCCATCATGACTACCCGTCTGATAAGGGTACACCAGGCACATGCACCACAACCATATATACGCGACATGGTGATCTCATATCAAGATAAACAGCACATGACCTTGCAGGTGGAGCCCAATTAGAATTTTCTTCTGGTCGAATAGGCCATCCCGCTGAAAAGGCCCTTGAATAAGGATTGTTTGAGGATGTTGAATGAAACACCCATGTTTCCAAAGGTGAATCATTCAAACCCCAAAGAATACTTCTCAACACACGGCTATGATGCTTCCCCACTACCTCTGCTTGTGATCAGAGATGCACATATCGTCAGCCACTAAGGGACATGGTCTACCAGTGCGTAACTGGTGCTTATTTAATCGACACCGAAAGGATGAAAGACAAAGTCGACCTTGGCGGAATTTGAACACCGCCGATTTCGACTTTGCCTTTCATCCTTTCGGGGTCGATTGAATAAGCAATCGACTTATCTCCTTTCTCGAAACTCCCGGCCCTGTGCCAAACTATGTAATCAATAATACAACCGGTTTGTTACACAGCCATTAAGAATTAATTGCTAAAATTTTAATGTTCTTAGACATAATAAGCAAGCAGTGGCACGGTATCTTATATTAAAATTAAAATAAATGCACCCTTTTAAAGCCTAGCCAGGCCCATGGGCCCGGTTTCCCCGTTTCAATGGCGTATGTGTTTCCCAACTGGATGGGACGCCAGTCCATCGCAGCGTTACTCATTTTTGCCTGCTGAGTGGACTGGGGCAACGTGAAATGAAGTGTTTTGCTCAAGAGCACAACGCGTCGCCCGGTCAAGGAATCGAAACCACAATCTTACGATCATGATGCTGACACCCTAGCCACTAAGCCACGCGCCTCCAGATATCTTATATTACGCTTGCTTAAGGTAATGTTTTAATCTATAACCCAGGACTCTCCGAATCTGACCATCGCGACATTTGTTCTTCAGTGATTCTATTCATTTTAAATGCTATATCGCTAAATAGTAGGGAGCTTCGGCTACTATTTCTGCAACACAGAGCAAACCACGTTGTGCTCTGACTTAACCATTTATTAATTTTTAGGAAAGTGAGGGTGGTGGTGGTAGTGCTATCACTGCTACTACTGCTGACTGTATGATGTCGTTGTTGGTGGAGTTGGTGATGATGATGAAGATGATGATGATGATCATGATGATGTCACTGTTTTTGTCTTGATTGAATTGCTGTTCTGGTTGTTGCTGCTGTTGGTGCTATTTCTGTCGACGTCACCGTTATTGATGTTGTTATTGTTGTTGCTATAGTTGTTCATGATGCTATATTAGTTGTTTATACTGTTGTTGTTTTTGTTATTGTTGCTGTCATCGTCGTTGGTCTTGGTCTACGCGGTTTCATTTTTTAACTGATCACGCTGTAAAACTTTTTCTGCCAACAATCAAGCGAACCAGTAGACACAAAATTATGGTTTCCGTCCTGCGGACATTCTTGTACGGTGGGCGCGGGACTCACTCATCACACACACACACAAACAAATGCACCCCCCAACCCCACACACGTGCACACAATAAAAGATATATGGATAAATACATGTTTACAAGAAAAAAATATATAGACACAAACATGAATATTTTATAGCTATATATCAGTGTGAGTGTTAATAGTTATATGTATGCATGTATGCATGTATATATATATATGTATGTATGTATGTATATATAAATATATAAATAATTACATATATAATTATATATATGTGTATATGTATATATACACATATATACATACATACATATATAAGTATATATATAAACATACATACATACATATATATATATATATATACACACATACATAGATACAGATATATATATATATATATATATACACACAAATATGTATATATTCCTCTACATTTGTCTCTGTTAGCAAATGTAATTATTTTTCCACTGCATACAGAAATTGCAAAATATAAATGAAAATACATATATATAAATATACACGCACACACACACACACCACACACATACACACATACGCATATGCTTGTTTGTGTATATGTTGCCATGTATGTTGATATATATGTTGATACGTATGTATGTATGTATGAGCTGATTGCCTTCTGGAGGTGTTAATCAACCTCTCACACTGTAGTAAAAATCAAGTACATATGTCGAATAAATTCTACCGAAATGTGAAGGAAAAAAACTGTTGTATATTGCCATATATATACACGTGCGTTTATACATATAAATGTTTGCTTGAATAAGTGTATGTCTGTAGTAGAATGCATATGCATGCATATATAATTCTTCTTGTGTTAGGGTGTTGTAAATATGCGTGTAACCTAAAGTGATATTTCTATATCGAAACAAATATATATGATTCACAACGTCCTAAATGATTTTGTAAGTCATTGTTAACGCTTTGTGTCTACATTTACCAAGGTATATATATATATGTATGTATGTGTGTGTGTTCATATATATTCATAGATACATACATACATACATGGATACATGCATATATATATATTATGTATGTATGTATGCATATCTATATCTATAAATAACTATTTTCATATGTGTGCTTACAGTATATTTGTAACATATTTAATCATTAATTGGTGGGAAACGAACGTGGAAAATTCAACGTATGTTATTGTGTGTACACACACACACACACACACACACACACACACACACACACACACACATACATATATATATATATATATATATAACTGTTTAGAAACAAACGCATATATGTATGTATATATCTTTGTATGTATATATGTACGCATGCATATATGTATTTATGTATGTGTTTGTTGGCATGCGTGCATGTATATATATATATATAATATATATATATCAGTGTACGTATGAATATGTAGATAGTTTTGAATGATTTATTGGGTTTGACCTTGGGTCTATGATAAATGATACTTGCTCAAGGTATCGCACAGTAGATTTGAACCTAGCTTCCCATGATTGTAATGCAAGTTCTTAACTATTTGACTACGCTGTCTCCGTACTATTTGATGTCACTCTCCAATATCCATCTTGCACATACATTCTGTTACAGCAAAGAAACACTCCTGTCGAGGTCGCGTTTTCCCTCAACGGTGAAGGCATCTCCTGCTTTTAATTTCTTAACCACTTATGGTTTCCTCAGATCAAAACTAGAAACTGGATGATTGATTGGATAAATTAATGAATGAATAAAAGATTGTTTGATTGATTGATTGATTGATTGATTGATTGAAAGACTGTTTCATTGATTGATTGATCTACTCATATGTTGTATACGTTTGTGTATGTGTGTGAAAGTGTATGTGTATGTGTAGGTGTTGTAAAGCTGTTATTAATCTGTTGTTGCAAATTTCAACTCCACCAGGATTCACGTGAACGAATACACAGTGTAGTCTCACTCATACATGATCTCGTATTTGGCCTTTATAGTCTACATTGAGGATATTATCCATTTCTTTTTGTAAAATCAAACATACATAAATGGCATTTCTGTTTACAGAGGCAGAAAATGACAGAAACAGTGTCTGTGTGCATGTATATGTGAGAGTGTGAAAGAGAAAGACAAAGAGAGAGAGAGAGAGAGAGAAAGAGGAAGAGAGAGAGAGAGAGAGAGAAAGAAAGAAAGAAAGAAAGAAAGAAAGAAACAGGTGGTGGTTGTTTATGTGACGGAGTAAGAATGGGACAGTGTGAGAAGAAAGGTAATTAGAAATAAATACGCAATAGACATAAATGTCTACGTACGTATATATGTCCATACACACACACATAATACTTATATATACAGGCAGAGAGAGAGAGAGAGAGTGTGTGTGTGTGAGAGAGAGAGAGAGAGAGGAGCCAGGCAGGTAGTTTGGTCATTAGGTAGATAGATGAATGAATAGATATGCATATCGATAGATAGATGGATAGGTATATAGATAGATTGATAGATAGATAGATAGATAGATAGATAGATAGATAGATAGACAGACAGACAGACAGGCAGATAGATAACCATACATATATGATACAGACAGACAGATAGATAGATAAATAGATAGATAGATTGACATACCGATAGACAGATAGTTAGCCATGCATACATATTACAGACAGAAGACAGATAGATACATAAATAGATAGATAGATAGATAGATAGATAGATAGATAGATAGATAGATAGATAGATAGATAGATAGATAGACAGACAGACAGACAGACATATAGATAGTTAGAAATAACAGGCAGACAGACAGACAGACAGATAGACAGATAGATAGAGAGAGAGAGAAAGAGAGAGAGAGAGAGAGAGAGAGAGAGATCATTATCGTGTAATCAATATTTTTCTGCCTAAAAACTGGTATATTAATATTTTTTAGTATTTTCTCCAAATCTTGAGAAATATAGTTCATACTTGCACATGTGTACAAGCAATCATATAAGCGTAATATATATATATATATATATATGTGTGTGTGTGCTTGGCTGTGTGTGGTGCGTGTGTGTGCTTCTGTGTGTATGTTTGTGCTTGTGTGTGTGTGCGTTTGCGTTCGTGTGTTTTTGATTATTGTGATCAATTTTTTTTTTGCATTGATATAAACAAATACGTGAAAGCTTTTATTTTCTATTTAGATTGGAAAAAGAAAAAAATTAATAAATAACCAAACATTACAGTATTGCTTGTCATATATACAAAAATATTTCTTTATTTCCTGCTAAGAGAGGGAGAAGGGGGAGATAGAAAGCGGCGGGCGGGGGAAGGAGAATGAGAAGAAAAGAAAATGGTGGAAATGCTGTTTTACATATACAAGACATTTTATAACATATAGCAACATATTTATATATATACAGTACATACATACACACACACATATATAATATATTATATATATATATATATATATATATATAATTATATATATATAAATATATATATATAAATATTTATGCTTATATATATATATATGTATGTATGTATATATATAATGTATATATATATATATATATATATATATATATACATATACATACATACATTATATGTGTATATATGTACGTATATACATCAATTCATGTACAAGCAAGATTGATAACCATAACCATACATTACTGCACATTTACATAAACATCAGTTTGCGAATGTGTGTATATGTATGTGTATATATATATACATATATATTTTCATCCATACACATATGCACACATACGCTTACATATTTACATAGAAGTTTATATATATATATATATATATATATATATAATATATCATATATATATATATATATATGATATATACATACATACATACATATATCTATATACATACATATAATATATATATTATATATAATATATATGTATGTAATATATATATATGTATGTATGTATGGATATATATATATATATATATATATATTATACATACATACATACATACATATATATATATACATTACATATATATATATATATATATATATATATATATATATATATATATATATATATACACCCACATATATATATACAGAGAGAAAGAGATAGATAGAGAGATATAAATACATACTTACATACATAATTCGAATGCTTGAATTTAATAAAGGAGATATTCGTATGTCTACGAGCGTGTGTGTATGTATGTGGGTGTATTTGTGTGATGTGTGCGTATGTGTGTACGTACGTTTGTGTGAATGTACATATGTGTACATGTGCGGAGTGTTTGTCTGTAGGTCGGGGTGAGAAAGCGAGCAAGAAGTAAAAATTCCCTTTGGGATGAAGGAGAAAAAAATAATTTTTCTTTAAGAAAAAAAACAAACGATATGTTTTTTAATGGCGGACAAAAGAAACGACCGGAAATACATATAAGTATATGTGTATTATAGAGGTAAAACTTATAACATATACACATGGGAAAGTATATATATATATATATATTTGTTTGCATCAATTGCAGGGTATCTTTCTATATACACACGCATGCATACACACACTCACACACACACACGCACATATGTAAGCCTGTATGCATATGTGTTTATGTATATGCGTGTGTATGTGTGTGAATATGTATATTTTTATATAGGAATTGTCTAACATTTTATGTGACTATGTGTATGTGTGTGCAAAGCAGGTAGCATCATATATTTGTATATATACGAATTCACATAATTATATGAATTTGTTTAGATTAATATATATATATATATATATACATATATATATATAATACATAGTCATTTATAAGTACGTACGCATGCACATACGAATTTACAGTAAAATTAGCATACAGACACATATGCCTGTGTGTTTCTGCACAAAGACATGTTGACACACACACACATATATATATACGTATATTGATATATATATATATATATAATATATATATATATATAATATATATATATATATATATATATATATATATTTATATGTGTGTGTATGTATATATATATGCATATATATATACATATATATACATATATATACAATAATAATATGCATATATATTAAATTATATTCATATATATATATATACAATATATATTATACATTATATATATATATATATATATATATATATATATATATATTCATCTATATATGTTTGTGTGTGCATTTGTGTATGTTTGCGTTTGAGTATGTGTGTTTATATTTTATTGGTTGTGTCGGTTGTATAGAACTATCATTAAATACAACCCTGTATTCCTTACAGCTGTCTACATTCATACATTTGTCTGCGATTGTCTAAATTATTCTTCATACATTCCTGAACAATTTCTTTAACAATTTGTAATTTATTTGCTCTTATTGTCATACATATTTCTACTTCTATTATAACCACGACTAATTACTATTTCTGTTGTTGCTGCTGCTACTGCCGCAGTTGTTGCTACTACGACTAGTAGTAGTAGTAGTAGTAGTAGTAGTAGTAGTTATGTTTATGTTTGTATCAGCTGAGAATGGGTATTCTTAAACACAACCTTCTGTCGCATGACCTTCGAAAAACTGCAAGCAATCCTCCATCATATGGTAGACTACAGTTTGATAAAAAGGACACATCGCATAAGATACTTCTCGATGGACTAAATCGAATTAAAGCTTGAATGCTAATCTAGTGACATCTGCTTCTACCTTTGACATCGTCGTTGAATCAACGAGCGAAAAATACTGAAAGTTACCAAAATATCGTTGATCTTCTGAAAAACTTCCCATTTAGTGACACTTGTAAACATTTTCAAAAATCTCAAGAAGGACTATAATTCAAGCACCTTCGCTTGTACACAGTAAGATAATCGCCCCTACTCAGAAGGGCCTAGCCTGTAGTGCCTGTGACAAGCATAAAACATCTGGAAAACGAATGTTTCAAAAAGAACAAAGATTCAATATTTAGAGGTCTAGATGTATCCCCGTTCGTGTTATCATTGTTCATTTATCTATAGTGTGGGTATTTTAGAACACAATACAAGACATAAGAGTTCGATCATCAGGTATTTACTTACATAATCTTACGTATATTTCATTCACAAAAGATGGCTATACAATGCTTTAATATAACTTTAATACCAGAAAATTATATAAGACAACTCCGCTAGCAAATATTATATGGTATCTGAACTGTAAAAATTGTGGTTTTAAACTGAAGCGTAGTATCATCGAAGCAGCTAATCCATTCAGCGGGAAACAAAAAAGGAAACAATGTAGGATTTATACAATACTATGAAAAGATACGAGACAACTTAATCGAAGTGAAACTGTGATATGCTGTAAAATCAAATGCTTCAAATTGTTAAGCTTTTAGCGTAAAATCTTCTGGTAAATTGAGAGATATAACGCAACTAAATAAACAATTATAAATCATTCTACAATTAGACTCCAAACTTTCAAAGCAAGTGAAAAGGAGACATTGATGGTCTTTTGGAGGACCATGTCCTCAGCCGCTTGGACTACTGTTCCGAACTATGGTCACCACACAATATAATATTCACGACGGAACTTGAAACAATCCAGTGAAGCTACATAAAGAAATTCATCTCAATGCAACGTATCAGCTAATAGGGAAACACTGAAAGAATTAAAACTATTCTTCCTAGAATGAAGGCGGGAAATATATACAGTGATATACATCTGGAAAATCCTGGAATGCCTTGTACCAAACTTTGGAATTGAAAGTTACTCAAACAGCAGAACGGGGCGCCAATTCACAGTGCTAAAGATCCCAGCTTCTCCATCAAAATACAGGACAAGATACTGCAACAGCTTGGGTTTCAAAGGCTCACAGCTTTTCAATGTCCCTCAAAAATGCCTGAGAGAGCTGCATGTTGTGGATGAAAGTGTCCTTAAAACAAAACTGGATCTATTCCTGTCAAGGGTTCCAGACAAACCTTCGGCAGGAAACACAGATAAGGGCAGCGGCATCAAACTCCCTCATTGTCTAAATACCACGTACAGGAGGTTTCAAATAATGGTGTAGTACAGTCAACGGTGGTACCCCAGCATGACTGCAAATTTGAAGCTGAAATATTTTAAAAGATTTTTTAAGATTTTGCTTTTTTAGAATCATGTATTATATTTGTGGAGGCACGTGGTCAAGTGGTTAGAACAGCTGACTCGCGGTCGAGGGATCTCGGGTTCGAATCTCAGACTGGGCGAGGTGTGCGTATATGAACGAAACACCTAAGCTCCACGCGGCTTCAGCAGAAGGTAATGGCTAACTTCTACTGACACTTTCGACACAACTTTCTCTCTCTCTTTCCTCCTGCATCTAGAAGCTGACCCGCGACGGACCGGCGTCCCGTGCAGGTGGGTAACCTATACGCCAATGAAACTAGGAAACCGGCCCTTATGAACCGGGCATGGCTCAAGAAGGAACAAACAACGACATGTATTACCTTAACGAATCTACTATCGAAGTGTATTGCTAGAGAGTATGACATTTGTTCATCAGAGGGAAAAGCATAAAATGCTGGCTCATCATGGGAGTGCATACATGTATATATATATATATATATGTATATACATACATATATACATACATTCATTTTATCCCTCTGTATCTAGAACGCTGCTTGATATTTCCATTGAGTTTGTTAAATCATATGTTGATATTGACCCTGCTGACCTAGATTTTATCAGGCATGCGAGGAAAACACTACTGCTTAGTAAAGGATTAGCATGGATAAAAAAATAGTCGCATAGTGACGAAATACTTGATGTATCTATGGGGTCGTATGATAGTGCTGACGTTTGTGATCTTGAGCTTTTATTTGTAAGAAGCACGTTAGGCTCTAAGTAGCCATCTCATGATGTGTGATGGTCAAACCCTTTATAGATTTGGTTTACAACTTATTTCTACCTTAAGTCTTGAAATTACAGTAGCTACTAACCTGTCTATATCTGAATTCCTCCTCGTATAAACCATTCCATATACCTAATGAGAACTCGTCTATATACATAAACAATATTGTCCTCTCATTGTAATTTTTAAAAACCTGATAGATAATATTAATGGATGGAAGTACTCCGTCGGTTACGACGACGAGTGTTCCGGTTGATCCGAATCAACGGAACAGCCTGCTCGTGAAATTAACGTGTAAGCGGCTGAGCACTCCACAGACACGTGTACCCTTAACGTAGTTCTCGGGGATATTCAGCGTGACACAGAGAGTGACAAGGCCGGCCCCTTTAAATACAGGTACAACAGAAACAGGAAGTAAGAGTGAGAGAAAGTTGTGTTGTGAAAGAGTACAGCAGGGATCAACACCATCCCTGCCGGAGCCTCGTGGGCTTTTAGGTGTTTTCGCTCAATAAACACTCACAACGCCCGGTCTGGGAATCGAAACCGCGATCCTATAACCGCGAGTCCGCTGCCCTAACCACTGGGCCATTGCGCCTCCACATAATATTAATAACAGAGCATCTGACCTTTCTTCCTCTAAAGAAATTTTCGAGAAAACAGATTCCTACTATAAAAATGCTCTATTAATGGCTTCAAAGATAAATCAATATATAACCTCTTTAATATTAATCAGAATAAAAATAGTAGACCTAAAAATTGACCAAAGATAATTATTTGGTTGACCCCTCTCTGACCCCTTTATGTAAAAACTAACATAGGTAAAAAAGAATTCCTGCTTTCCCTAGGCAAGCACTTTCCAGTAACTCGCAGATACAGGAAAATATTTAATGGGCGTTCTGTAAAATTATCGTATAGCTGCTGTCTCAATATGAAGAGTATCATTGCACACACACACGCACACGTGCACACACACCACACACACACACACACACACACACACACACGTGCACACACACACACACACACACACACACACACACACACGCACTTACACCACACACACACACACAAGAAAGAACAACATCATGAATTGTCATTAAATTTCAATGTGTTGAAAAACATCGATTCAATATAATTAGAAATAAACTCCTCTACATCACTGTCTATCTTTCGCCCCCTCTTTGCTTTACTTTACTTTCTTTTTCTCGATTGTCCTCATCCCTTTCCTCCTCTCTGTGTTCTTTTCTCCAAGAAACAAAATTTTTCATCATCTAAATCATTTATCTGTCATTAGGAAAGGAGAGGTAATCAAGATTTTTGGATGAAATTTATTTATTTGCCGCATATATATATATACATATATGTGTGTGTGTGTGTGTATGTGTGTGTGTGTGTGTGTGTGTGTGTGTGTGTGTGTGTGTGTGTGTGTGTGTGTGTGGATGAGCTAGCTGAACAAAATCTGGTGTTCCATTAATTTTCTTGGATCTGGGGAAGAGGATGTTTTGAGGGCGTTTTTGATGTCCTTTGCTATTTTGAACCTATACGTGAGAGTGTATATGTATGTGTATGCATGTGCCTGCAAGTATATTTGTGATGAGTGTTTGGAGGCTTTATTAGAGAAAGGAAGAGAGGCGCTGTTTTCCTAGAATGGTTGAAATCGGTGACAGGTGAAAAGTTAAATTTCTTTTAGTGATGGTGTGACTTACAGTATTTTTGGTCAGTTCTCATGTTACCCAGCTGTATATAATAGTCTATCATATTGTTTTCGGAGATCTATAAAGGTGTAGGTTCGTGTATTGTGTGCGTTTAAGTGCATAATTGTGTGCATTTAAATGTGTATTGTGTGTTAATTAAGTTATTTTAGTATGAATAATAAGAACATAATTAATAATATACATTGGTAATCTAATTTGGTTCATCAGGGGGAGCAATGTTTTTTAAAAAGGATTTTCATGCCTTTATAAATATATTTTTTACAATTTTAGTCTAGGTAAATATTTCCCCTACTACGAGTACCTGGCATTGTCGATTCATTCAGGGGACAAAATATATGAAATGTTTAAGCATCTCAGAACAGACGAATATAACGAAAATAAACTATGCAGGTTTTACAGAGAAATCATTCAAAAGCATGTATATTTTAAAGAATAGAATATTATGATAATCGATCGGTTTCTGTGCTTTAAAAAGTATATAATATTGAAATTATGAAGAATATTTTCTTTCTATTATCATATATTCTTTCACTACAACTCATCACGGGTGGAAAATTGCTTCAACGAAATTCAATTTTGCTATATATATGGTGTGTGTGTGGGCATATAATATATATATATATCTTTTATAATATATATATAAAAGATATATAATATATATATTATATATATATATATATATATATATACATACACATATATATATATGTATACACATGTAGATAGATAGATGTATATATATATGTATATATATATATATGCATATATGTATGTATCCATATATATATATATGTATATATGTTCGGATATATATACATAATGTATAGAATTCATATAAAACAAAATTTTATACGTGGTAATATATAATATAATGCATATTATCATTTTTATCATCCAGATGACACATACACACACATGCACGCACACACACACATACACGCACACACACATACACACATGCACGCACACACACACACACATACACGCACACCACACACACACAAAGCGAGAAAATATTAAATGGTGAACAAAAGATATATGTTTTTCTGCTAATTTTTCCTGGGGTAGAATTGTGAATTGGGAGTGAGACAGATCACTCCATTTTTTTTCTCCTTTTTTTTCGGAATCCACCGAATATTCAATTTTACAAGTAGACTGCATATATTTTATGAAGACCCTTAAAACTGGCCAAGACTCATAACATTTTTTCCACCGAAATTTCTGTCGTAAAAACATATTCTGTATCCGCAGGTTCTATCTCAGCTCTTATAAGCTACAGTTTCGGACATTGTATAAAATAAGGGACATAAATACATGAATAAAATACATAAAGAAATAATAAATAATTAAATAAATAAGGCGAATAGGAAATAATAATATTTTAAAAAACGGTAAGAGTAAGTGATGATGATGATGATGATGATGATGATGATGATGATGATGATGATGATGATGATGATGATGATGATGATGATGATGATAATGATGATGGAACTGAAGATTTCCAGCTTTGGGGAAAGACCGAAAAACATCACCAATAACAATAATGGTTTATAGTGATGGCATCAACAACCAAAGACTAAAAAAGCGGTGCCAAGTTATACACACGTTTTACATGCAGCAGTAATATATTTTACGTTTAAATGTTATGTGTATATAAATATATACTTAAATACATAAATGCGTACATACATACGTGCACACATGCATACATACATACATACATACATACATACATACATACATGCACACATACGTACATGCATATATACATACATACATACATATATACATACATGCATACATACATATATATATATATATATATATATATATACATATATATATATGTCTGTCTGTATGTATGTATGTATGTACGTATGTGTGCATGTATATATATATATATGTATGTATGTATTTATGTATTTAAGTATATATGTATATACACATAGCATTTATATATATATATATATTATATATATATATATATTTACATATATACATACATACATACGTGCATGCATACATATATGCATAAATGTATATTCCCAAGGGACAGACGAAACATCTCGGTGCCGTTATCACTGTGTATAAGATATCAAATGCACAACGTTAAATATACTGAATTGAATGTATATAATTCCCTAAACCAACAAGAGGGACGAACATGCAGAGAATGGAGTAACGGATAACAAAAAGAAGCGTATTAAAACTTTGATGAAATGCATTGAGTTTCTGGAACTCAAGGTAAACCATTCTTGCCGAAGTGAGACGGTTTAAATAGCAAAAGGCTGTGCCTCTTCCTCAACGAGAACAAGCCTGATATTTGCTATCGCATAAGTGTGTTAATATGGCGTGAAAATCAATTCACATGGAAATATAATACAAGCGCTACTAAGTATTGGGATTTAGCAATTAGTGTTTGGCTTAGCCTTGGCTCTTGGTACTCATTTTAGGCCGATTTGACCCAGAACCTTAGCATATTCAAAGTTCCTGAGCTGTGATCAAAGTTCCTGAGCTGTTGTCAATAAGTTATTAATAGCGACGTTCTGTTATGAGAACAATATACATGGAGTGTTGTCACCATACACAAACAACGTGTGAAAACCAACGAAAGTTTTTTTAGACTGTATTTTCAGATAAAGTCATATTTTCATGTTGCTGATCGTATATATTTATATCTAGAAATACAAAAGGATTGAAGACAGGAGAGAACAGTCCATTGCTGAGCGTATTCATCTTCATGCATCAAGGCTTTTGGTTACGGACCACATTCTCGTAAGCGCTGCCGTATCATTGTAATGTTGACCGGATGCTTTCATATTTGAAAGTGGATTGGAGTAGCCTGAAATAATGTGCTTTCCTTAAGGTCACACCGCGTTTCCCAGATTGGAACCGGATTCAGATAATTATGACCAAGAATCTGGTCGCTTAAGTAATTGATCACACGCTCTATGTGTGAATAACGATAGGAAAAAGAGTGAGGACTGCAAACCAGCACTTGAAATACTGATGCAGTTCGGGAAACTATCTGTCTAAATAGGCGGCCTTATAATATACCATCATAAAAGTTATCTCCTGAACAATTTAAATTGCAAGTATTCGAAATAAAATAATAAAATAATTAGCACGAAGCACACACACACATACAGACACAGACACACACAGACACACAGACACAGACACACAGACACACAGACACACACACACACACACACACACACACACACACACACACACACACACACACACACACACACACACACTACAGCATCACATAATACGCCAATCGTCTCATCATGCTAGACAACATAACTGTGATCGCATCCTGATTTTCGAGAGACTATTAAGACAAGATGTAAAATGATTACATTTCGAAACTAAATTCTTTTTACATCCAAGCTACTCTCGCGAATAGAGATGATTTAAAACCAACACTTCTCTAGAAAGCAAATTTTCTTTACATCTGACCTTGATCCCGCAGTCGCACGGCATGCAGTGCTTCAACTCTCCTATCATTTGAAAACCATAATTTTCACTTAAGAAAGCAACAACACTTTCTAAACTTGGACATATTTAGCAGAAATGACAGTGTAAACATTTAAGGCCAGTTTTTTTTCTGTCAGAGGAAAACTTCTACCATTGCGCTTCGCAATATCCTAGGCCCTAAAAGGGACATCAGAATAAAATTTTCCCTTTCTATCTAGACAATATAAAAAAGTCTCAACCCCAAAATAATACATTACCATTATCC